>NW_010311020.1:0-8478 GCF_000700745.2 Antrostomus carolinensis
GGGGGGAAACTCTCGCGAGATTACCGCTGCGTGCTGCCGCGCAGGCGCGCGAGGGAGCCCGCTGTGGGGTGGGGCTAATGGTGGCCGCGCTCCTCATGGGGAGGAGTGTGAGGGGGGCTAAAAAGGGTGAAAATTCAATAAGTAAATAAAGACAAAAAGAAAAAAAAAGAGGAAAAAAGAAAGAAGAAAAAAGAGAAAAAAGAAAAAAGACAAAAAAAGAAAGAAGAAAAAAGAGAAAGAAGAAAAAAGACAAAAAAATCTTAAAAGATTAAAAAAGAAAAAATAAAAAAGAAACAAGAAAAAAGAAAGAAGAAAAAAGGGAAAGAAGAAAGAAGAAAAAAGAGAAAGAAGAAAAAAGAGAAAGAAGAAAAAAGACAAAAAAATCTTAAAAGATTAAAAAAGAAAAAATAAAAAAGAAACAAGAAAAAAGAAAGAAGAAAAAAGGGAAAGAAGAAAGAAGAAAAAAGAGAAAGAAGAAAAAAGAGAAAGAAGAAAAAAGACAAAAAAATCTTAAAAGATTAAAAAAGAAAAAATAAAAAAGAAACAAGAAAAAAGAAAGAAGAAAAAAGGGAAAGAAGAAAGAAGAAAAAAGAGAAAGAAGAAAAAAGAGAAAGAAGAAAAAAGACAAAAAAATCTTAAAAGATTAAAAAAGAAAAAATAAAAAAGAAACAAGAAAAAAGAAAGAAGAAAAAAGGGAAAGAAGAAAGAAGAAAAAAGAGAAAGAAGAAAAAAGAGAAAGAAGAAAAAAGACAAAAAAATCTTAAAAGATTAAAAAAGAAAAAATAAAAAAGAAACAAGAAAAAAGAAAGAAGAAAAAAGGGAAAGAAGAAAGAAGAAAAAAGAGAAAGAAGAAAAAAGAGAAAGAAGAAAAAAGACAAAAAAATCTTAAAAGATTAAAAAAGAAAAAATAAAAAAGAAACAAGAAAAAAGAGAAAAAAGACAAAAAAGATAAAAAAATATTAAAAAATAAAAAAAGAAAAAATGAAAAAAGAAAAAAGAAAAAAAGAAAGAAGAAAAAGGAGAAGAAAAAAAGCCAAAAAAATTTAAAAAAAGAAAAAAGATTTAAAAAGAAAAAATTTAAAAAATGAAAAAATAAGAAAAAAGAAAAAAAGAGAAAAAAGAAAGAAGAAAAAAGAGAAGAAAAAAGACAAAAAAATAAAAAAAGAAAAAATATTTTAAAAGAAAAGAAAAGAAAAAGAAAAAAAATCCGTAAAGCTCCAGCCGGTTCCACAGTCCCATTGGTGGTGGGCGGAGGTCGGGAGTGGACCCACGCTCTGCTGGGACCCCAACAGCAGCACTGGGAGGGTCCTGCAGAGGGGAGTGTTTTGGGCAGAAAACACAAGGGATTGGTGAATTCAAACACAAAATGAATCCTGATACTATGAGGACAGGCTGAGAGAGTTGGGGCTGTTCAGCCTGGAGAAGAGAAGGCTCCGGGGAGACCTTCTAGTGGCCTCCCAGTACCTGAAGGGGCTCCAGGAAGGCTGGGGAGGGACTTTGTCCAAGGGCAGGGAGGGACAGGACCAGGGGTGATGGCTTGAAAGTGGCAGAGGGGAGATGGAGCTGAGATGTGAGGAAGAAATTGTTTGGTGTGAGGGTGGTGAGCCAGTGTCCCAGGTTGCCCAGAGAAGCTGTGGCTGCTCCTCCCTGGAAGTGTTTGTGGCCAGGTTGGATGAGGCTTTGAGCAACCTGGTCTAGTGGAAGGTGTCTCTGCTGCTGGCAGGGGGGTTGGAACTGGATGAGCTTTGAGGTCCCTCCCAACCCAAACCAGTCTGGGATTCTATGATTTTACATTGATGACTGTTGTGAAACTTAATGTTTGAGAATGCTTTTCACTCCGAGATGAAACGTGCCCAACATACACGTTTATGTGCTAAACGATACATTTCCAAAGTCCCAGCCCTGGCTTTACATCACTGCTCCTCGTTTTAACGACACAGAAAACACAGCGCAGAGAAATTCAATATTTGAGGCAGGAAGGACTCTTCCCCACAGGCTGTTGCGTGGCCTCGGCCCCGCGCGTTTGCCATTCCTGGCAGGGTGCTGAGTGACGCCGCTCTGGCAGCTGCCGGTGGGCTGGGAATTGCATCACGGGGCTAATGACAGAATAATTATGAAGGGTTTCACCTCAGACGTCCTTGAGCGTAGAGCGAGGTGCCAGGGCACGAAACCAGCCGGCTGCTCCACATGGAGAATATTGTCCAACGCGGACCCACAATGAACAGCGAGAAAAAACCAGGGTGCTGAGTGACGCCGCTCTGGCAGCTGCCGGTGGGCTGGGAATTGCATCACGGTGCTAATGACAGAATAATTATGAAGGGTTTCACCTCAGACGTCCTTGAGCGTAGAGCGAGGTGCCAGGGCACGAAACCAGCCGGCTGCTCCACATGGAGAATATTGTCCAACGCGGACCCACAATGAACAGCGAGAAAAAACATCACCCTGTTTCCTTTTTTTTGTTGTTTTTTTTTCCACTTTCATTTTCCAAAGGAGAGACCCTGCCAGCAGAGGGGCCGGGGAGCTGAGATCCCGGCATCAGGGGGGATCTGTCCCGGAGTCCCCAGAGCCCTGACAGGTTCCCACTGGCCACAGCGTGTGGCTGCCGACCCCGGGCTGGGACACGCTCCTGGAACCTCCCCAGGGATGCTGCCCCTGGTGACTGGGGGGGAGGTGGGAGAGAGGGACCCCACCAGCCCAAACACATGGGTCTGGTCACCACATACAACCCCAAAGCTGGGGGAAAAATAAATAAATCAACCCAAAACCTGGGGGCTCATCACACAGTCATCTGAAGTGTAACAGATTCCATGATTCTCACCGCTCTCTTCTATTTTCTGAATGTTTTTTCTTGTAAAATGTGAGATTTCTAATGTACGAAACATGAAAAGACTGTAACAAATATTTCCAAGAAATAATTAGGATTTGATGACAGCTGAGAGACACATAGCTTATCCTGAACTCTTGGAATACCTATTCTTTAATAAAGCTCTATCCATTAGCATTTGACAGTGAGTTACTGCGGGTCTGGAATTGCCAAGAACTCGTCAATTTCAAGTTCAATGGTTTTCAGCTTTTAATTAATACAGATATTTGTTATATTATATTTTTAAAACCCTGTCATGGGATCTAATTATTCCAGAAGACCTGGACCATGAAAAATAAATAATAAATAAAACCACGAAATAATAAATAAACGTGACATGCTGGAAATTATGGGGAGAAATCTGCATGTTTATGATTTCTTTCACCAGCTTTCTAGCACATTTTCACCTTGGGTTTGCAGCACTGCGCCATTTGTTTTTAACGGAGATGTATGACTAGAAGAAATGTCTCGGTACATTAAGAAATATCAAAGTAAAATTCAGCTACGTGGTAGCAGAGCACCCTGCCATATTAATTTAAGGAAGTAATTTCATTTCTTACATCAAGGCAGACTTTGTCTTCTTCCGAGCAAGTAACTTTCCTTTTGCTTATGCTCTTAAATAAATAATCTGTGAATCCCTGTCAGACATTAATATTCCTTATTTAAACACACTGTGTTTGTCATTTTGAATATTGGATATGGTGCTACTTAGTTGCTTATCAGTAAAGCGATAAATAGATTAATACTTTTTGTTCTCTTTTGTTATCACAATGATCAGTAATTTTCTTTTAAGTTAAGGAGAAAAAGAATCATCAAACAAGGGCTGTTAAAGGCGCAGCTTGTCTCTTTTAAAAGAGATGGCAGCTGGAATCTAAGAACAAAGTGTCTCAGAAATTCTTAGACTTCTGAAGACGATGTAAACAAAACATCAAAAGCATCCAAGTTTCTTAATCACATCCCATGCTCAAGACTTTCAGAATTCAGTTATATATTTGATCAACTACTGCTATATATAAGGAAAGGTGAGTCTGAGAATGTATCCGCAACGATAACGTGTGGCCTAAAGCTCATGGCTCTTTTTTAAAGAAGGAATAATTTGCTGTTGATGTACCTGATACCATTTCACTGCTCCCAGCTGCAAATGGGTCTTCTGCAGCGTGGCAGGCATTACGAGTGTCTGATCCCCAAAAACCATGGGTTTTAAAAAGAATGGGAAAGAGACTGATGCATGGATGTTAACTGGTATGCGATGGGTGATTTGTTTGTTCTTCAAAGTATCCTCATTGTGTTTTCATTCAGTGCTTTACTTGATCTGTGCCTTAATCAGTCCTGATCTCAGCCTTCAACCTCCAGACCTTCCCAAAACTTACTCCTATGGGGACCTTCACAGATAAATCCTTACCTGGCAGGTTAAGAATCCTCCTGTTTCTATTTTCTGTATGTGAAATAGACGTATGATTTCCGTGGAAGTGCTCACATCCTGCAAATCTGGCACTACAGTGGCTCTCAGTGTACGCCCAGTATCTTCAGACTGTTTACAGTGGCACGTCTTGCCATTCATTAATGCTGGCCAAACATGAAAATTAATATGGGCTTAAAATAAGTCCTAGCTGGTGTCTGTCACAGGCTATTCTTTGGGCTGCTGTAAATAGTCGTTGCGTGTCATCTAATGTATGGTTCATAGTGCTATTCTGGGGTATTCAAATAGAAATGGGCTTTGCAATCTCCTCAGCTGAGGGTATCTGAGTATCGTGTTGCCCCAAACTCCGATATGAATCATACCCCACATTACACAGTTCTCAGAAAATCCGACCTCTCTGGGCTATGAAAGGTTACTCAGGAGCCGTTTTCACCAGTTGTTATCTCAAGAATTTCCAGTGAAATAAATGTTGAGAAGATAAATTTCCCTCTTATTCTGCTTTCCATGGTTTTCCATTGAGCTTGAAAAACAATTAGATTTCATGTGTTTACAAATGGAGCCATTACACCTACTGAAGTATCAGAGCTGGATAACTGTCCACCAAAGAAAACCCAAAACAACCAACTGAAAATTTCCCAAAGAAACTTAACAAAAGCAAATAGAAAAAGGGAGGGAAAAAACCAATACGAGAAAAACAAGATTGGAAAGTCCTTGCCATGCCCTTCGCCAGGGTGTCATACCATTTAGAGACCCAGGAGTGTGGCCCCATGAGCCCATCTCAGAAGGGCAGAGGGCTGTGGCCAGGCACTGGGTGGGTTCTCAGCCCCTATTTTCTCCATCCAGACTATCCACAAACTTCCTAAAAGTTCCAGTAGTTTGTGTGACGTGTACACATTTGATACGGGTGACAACCTTCTCCTCTCATCCCGGTTGGGTTTGGACTGCCAGCCAAGCATGGGGGCTGCACCGTCCCGAGCCCCTTCGCCTGCCGCTGAGGCTCCTCTGCACGCCACGGTCTGCTGGCTATCTGCCCGGGAAAGAAAACCATCTGAATTTGTTCTAAATCAATTTAATACATTCCAGTGACATATTTAATGATGTAAGCTTCCACAAACCGCACACACGAATGACGTCCCCGCTACGTCGACATGTTTTACGCTCCATCGGGAGACGTTGGGGATCTGTTGACACACAGAGATACTTGGTGTTCGCTGAAATGTGAGCTGAGGATCTAAAAATAGGGCAGAGTTTTCTAGGCTGGAGCGGGGAACAGTCACCCAGCAGGCACTCGCTGAGGGTACAGTCAGAATAACACCACAGTCCCATAGCAACGCCACACCAATGCTACCCCCCCCCGGAAAGGGGTGATGGTCTCAACTTCACAGATCGTAAATTAAGTTCATTTAAATGCATTCTAATAATAAAGCTCAGTTTTTGTTTTTTATTTCAATGGGAACCATGGTGGGGTGTCCATATAGATTACAGCTTTTGGGGGTGCATGATCCCCTTCAGTGTATTTTCACAACAGCTGACCTAATCTGATTTGAGGCTCAAAAAACTTCTCTCCTGTGAACGGGAACTACTGTGTCTATCTTTTTTTTTCAGCTTTCTGTACTCTCCTCTAATTGCCTGTTTATATGGTGGATACCAAAGGAGTCTGATATTATGCAAGACTGGAATTTTAATACATAGAGCCAGGGTCTGCTCTTAGTTACTGTTATAAATATTGAGTATCTGCATCAATTTTACTAGAACAGACCACATCCATACTGGTATTAAATTTACATATATTATAAATACTTTTATTTTGCCAGATCTTCCATTACCTGTTAAGTAGATGAAACAAATACTTTTTATGACTCTGACAGGAGAGGAGACTCTTTTCACCATGCAAATATCATGTCATAATACATTCAGCAATTTATACTGCAAGGAAAATACTGAAGAGGGGATGAGGGAACCCAACAGAAGTTATGAGACAGACAAACATAACTGAAAGATTTTGAGCTCATGTTGCTTAATTTTATAACTAGGAAGGGATTGCTATATTTCTTCTTCTCACAAGCAAGTCATCTGAAATATGACAACAGATGGGATCTCACCTGGAGTTCCCTACCCTGATGTGCTAAAACATGCTGCAATGAGGCTGGTTCACTGAAATTCATCAGTCAGCACAACATGAGAAAACTGCTCTATAAATGCCGTGTCCAGGCATCACTCCGGCCAGAAATCAGAGCTTTGCTCTTTGTACCACTTGTGAGGGACCATGTTCCTGCTCGGGGTTCACTGCAGCGAGTCCTGTTTCGCTTGGTTGTTCTGGTTCTGTTCTTCTTGCAATTAAGAGAGACATGATTTAGGATTTTCTTCACTTGAGGTTGGCTGGGTCTTTAAGGAAATCTCTGTAGGTAGAGACAGTATCTTCCATCAGGCCAGCCAGTGCTTGGAAATAATAGAAAAGCTTTGAAAAAACTCTTATTTGCATTTTTTAAGTACTAGATTCAGTAACCCCAAGTGGATTCAGACCCAGCTGGAACACAGAGCAGCTCAGCACTGATCTGGACTTCCCTGTAAACCACTTTCTATTGGGTCCTGATGTAAAGCTCCGCCGCCCCAGACACCCTGCCCTGCTCTTGGATTTCACTCGGGAGCTGTACTGCAGGTGTGGCATTGTTTCGTGGGAAGAATTAAGTTATTATCTGGAAATTCAAACTCCTGGCAAAAGAATCACATCAGGAAAAGCTTTAATTAGAGAAATAAAACCTGTTTTGGTAAGATCGCTTCATTTCTGTCAGATATTTTATTTCATAGGCACTGTCAAAGTTTTTACTTTTTGTTCTGAATTGGAAAACACTGAAAACAGAACAAAAGACTTTCCAGTATCTTGGGATGTGTCTACATGGCAACTGTAGTGCTGTTTAGAAATACCTGAGCCATCTTTAAAAGAACTGGTTTGTGCACCCAAAAGCAGTACCGTAGAGTTTCACGTGCGCTTGTTTCCTCTGCAGAGAAGCAAATCAACCCAGCCGGCTGTAAGGTTTTACCTTCAGGTACTACTGCGTGTAAACTGGCAGCTACTGAAGGTACAACTGGGTGGAGGCAGGAAATCCTTGTCAGGGAGTGATTCACATCTATCGACCGTATTCCTTATCACTGAGATTTTTTTACAGCCTACGGTTTGGCCTGATTAAGGAACTTCTGTGTTTCTGTCACTCACTTTTAGTTTTCTGTGATGCTGAAAATGGCAACAGCTCTACACACGGGACTTCAGGAGCCAGTGTGGGTTCTTTGTTCTGGTTGCTTCTTGGTTTGTGTGGGTTTTGGTTTTTTGGGTTATTTTGTTTGTTTGTTTGCTTGTTTGTTTTTAAACTATCATTATTATTTCTATATCCAATTTGAATTGTGTTTTAATTCGTAGTTTTTTTTCAGTATGGAATGCATGATGTGACTGTACTGGACATGTTCTGCAAGAAAGATAGGGGAAAAAAGCAAAATGCACATTTAAAAAATGCCAAGTGACACCACCTCTAGTGCTCCCAGTTCATCATTATTATTGTCCAGCATCAGCACTCTCAGCTACTTAATTGCTAGTCATTGTGGAAGACTGATCAGAGTTGTGGCTAACTGGCACTAGTAGCCAGCAGTCTTGGCAATGAAGTTTTAATCATTTATTTATGACTCAGTTCTTCCTAAGCCACGGAAAGAAAGCTCTGACAACATTTTTCCAGTTTCACGTACAGACCCTTGACAAATAATGCAACACCTTCATTTTGTAAGCAATATGTTTGCACAGCAAAGTGCTGGGGGGTGGCAGAACTCAGGTCTCTGATGAGCTGACACAAGGCAGCTCAGTGTTGGTGACACTCAACCTTTAGTACTTTCCCCCTTTTTTCTCCTGTCTTGTCTGCATTCCTCCTCTCTTTCCTGCCTAGAGAGGGGCACATTTTGGAAAGTAATTTCCCTGCCCAGCATATTTAGAAATAGGTTAATGACACTGCAACTTTAAATAGCAACCAAATGTGCAAAGGCAGGATTTATGGGCACAGTCAGTTCATTGAGCAGCAGTAGCAGCAGCAGCAGCTCCCTGGAACCGTCCCCCTGACAGCGAAGCCAGCGCTGTGCAATGACTCTGCACATTTAGTCCTGAGAGTCTCGGAGTCGCATCCTCCCTGTGGTCAGCTCCACACACATCAGCCCT
>NW_010311021.1:0-8073 GCF_000700745.2 Antrostomus carolinensis
ACACACACACAGAGAGAGAGGTGTACCTCTAGGGGTGTCTACACATGTGTGCGGCTGTGTATTTACCCCTTGTACCTGTGTTTAACCCTATATGTATTCCTCGCCCTATATATATAGGTCTATATAAGGATATATCTTACATGTATTTACCTCTTTGAGTGAGGACATAAATGGCATCAAAATAAAGGACATGGGATTTATATGCATTACATATACAAATAAAAAGTGCTACGCACGCACACAGTTCTAAATGGCCACATAAAATGTGTAGGTACCGCTGCAGCTGCAGACACAGGCTCGCCAGGCAGCCCTGTGCCCGGCCTCGCTGTCCCCCTGCCCTCTCACCCACACCAGCCCTGGGACTTGTGAGCTTCCCCGGTGGGACGAGGCATGGAGGGCGGTGACTCAGCTGCTCAGCTGGGTGGTGTCCAGCCGGTGTTTGGCACAGATAAGCCCCCTCAACATCCTCCCTTTATTCCGGACTTTTTGTTTGTTTCTGTCCTGGCACTCAAAACAAAAACTCCTCCGGGGACTGCTGCGGCAGAGGCCAGGGCAGGAGCCAGAGCGGTGATGACAGAGGAGAGGTGTCCCACAGTAAGTGACCTAGTGAGCCCCCGGGCTCCTGAATGGAAAATAGGGGAAGGGGGCTGTGTGCGTGTGCACGTGCTGGGACCCACCAGTAAACCCTGTCAGGTGCCACAGGAGCTGGTACCATTGTGGTACATACACCTGTGGCCTCCTGACCACGTTCCACCTGCACTGCGCCCAAATGGCGCATGGGTAGTCATGCCTCGACTCATTTCAGCCATGCTGGATGAGCTCTAGGCGTTCAGACCATGTGGTCGTCGTTCAATCTATTGCAGTTCGGATTCCCTCTGCCTTTAATGATGGTGCTTACTATGGTGCAGCTCTGTGCAAACAAGTTCTCAACATGCACTTTAAATCTGGGGTATTATTTTGTATCTTGTCTCTTCTGTAGCAAGGAAGGAGCTTTAGTGGGATACAGGACCTGTATGAGGATGAAGTTCATTTAGCCTGCGATCTTTTATTCTTATTACCCACTCTCTAATTGCTTTATCCAGTTTAAAGTATCTCCTTATAGTCAGACTCCTAACTTGAGGAGCTGCTTGGTCATGTAAGACATCTCAGGTGGCTGACGCTTTTCTTTTGTTCAAAACATACCTGCCCACTTCTGCAAGGGTAAATGCACATTACTAACAATCAGCAGTAGTGCTGTCATTTTTAAAGATATTTTTTAATTAATTTCTTCCAATATTGGCCTTGTTAGGAATTAGAGGTTAATATATCTGTGAAGGTGGCTGGATGTAAATATCAAGGTGGGAAAATAAATTGTTGAAGGTCATCCTAGCAGAAGGTATAACAAGTATATTGAAATTGGGAAGTGGAGTATGGGCAAAACATTTTTAATCTTGAATTCGTGTTTCCATTAAGTAAGGTGGCATTCAGTAATTTCAAAATCTAACATTGGTTATATTTTCGAAAATCTAAAAATACCTATGAAATACCCATAGCAATTTACACTTAAATGGAAGCCCATCTGCTGTGAACAGAAGTCTGTGGGTTTCCATGCTGATGTAGTGCTTCTCATAGTCAAAATACTAAACCATGCATATGTTGTGCATGTCTTCCAGCAAAAAGCGTATGAATTTTAACCTTGGAATGATAAAGTGCTTTTTATCTAAAACAGGGTCTGCTGTGCATTGCCTTGGAATATTATCAGTGTTACACAAATTGCTAATAACGCTCAGTGTTTTATAGCAGCTTCTTTCTAAGTGACTCTGCGTAGGGAGTGATTACATGCTACAGTGTAGTGCTCTGGCATTTACGTTTTAAAGCCATTTCTGAAACTAAAGTCTCAAAATGTCCCTCACATTTGTCGCCAAGCTCTCTATTTTTCCATGTCAACCATCGCCTGCATTAGCTTCTCCACTGACTGTTGAACTGGTTGGAGAATTACTTGGAGCAAGTAAATGCAGCTCTGATCTTTGGGTGGAGTTTGCAACTACAGGTCTCTGTGAACAGGACAAAAGTGAATCCACCGAGAAACCATTTTCTGGCTTTGAAAAAGCGGTGGGGACAGGTGTGACTGGCATCCGCTGTGAGAACATGGTTGTGTTTCTGTCAGCATGCAGCGGTGGGGCAGCATCTGTCCTGGCTTTGTGCTCGAGTGGCAGAGGACAGAGGCCACCTGTCCCGGTGTAAAGCCTGCCAGTGTCAAGTTAGCCTGCTGAAATCCGTTAACAAATTTAAGCTGGCAGACTAAGTTCACAGAGAATCCACGCTCTGCATCATGCTGACACAAAGCTTTTGATCTGCTGCATGGAGTGCTGCAACCAGACTCAGTGTGTTGTTAGACCGTAGCAGCCATCCCCGGCTCGTCCCAGGTGTGTCAGCTATCTTGGTCCTGCCACTTGTGAGACATGTGGGTCACCGCAGCCTCAGTGCTTGCAGTAGCTGCTCTGGACTTGGGGAGTGGCGTGAGTCACCCCGAGTCAGTGGTGGCTGTTCCCAGAGCCACCCGAGGCATGCCATCAGGGCCATCACTCAGGCATGGCAGTCAGGTGGAGCACCGACAGTGGCCACTCATCCTCCACTCATCCTACCCATGGCTGTTCTAGTCAGAAACTCCCTGGCCAGCAGCCCTGTCAGGCAGCCAACACCTAGTTACCAGCTGTTTGGTTATGGCAGCCATCTCGCTCGCCTCAAATACCAGAACTGACAGAATTTATACCAAAAGAGCAAGAAGCATTTTAGGCTAGAAATATTTTTAAGTTCTTTTGTACATGTAAAAATAAAATCAAGCTATATGAGGTGACCAAAGCAGCTGTTAAAGCCTGTTTACCCAGAGTGTGACCTACCATAGCACGTTTTCACTGTTCCCTGCAGATGGAGCAGTATGTTGGTGAAATTAAAGGTGGCCTGAGACCAGCCATGAAGCTCACGGTCATTGGGGTGGTACACTCCAACCCAAAGAGGTAAGTGAAGGGGCTGGTGGGTGCTTCACCCCTGCCATACGTGCTCCTACCTGCTAGATTCAAATTATTTCCTGAGGGTTTGTCCTCTTTGGGAGGAAGAAAGTCATATAGATTAATAATTTATAGCTCTATTTATTTTTCCTGATCTTAGATTGAGATTAAAAGGGTGAGAAAGAATTCACTGTTTGGACCCTCTGACTGCCCTGCCAGCATTTTCTACTCCTCGCCCTTATCTAATGCACACAAGAGGCATTTCTCCTCCAGGAAGAGGTGCAGTTTTGAACCTGCATCTGGGTTGTCTGCTGGGGGCTGGAATCAACACCATTTGAAAACCCGTGGTTTTGGCACAGGAGGTGCAGGTTCATCACTGTGTTTAGTCTGGATGACAGTGTGCTGTCATTACAGTTTTTTGCATCTACAGTGAGCAACTCTAGTGCAATCAACACTGGTGAAGAGTTTTCCATAACGTCTTTTATGATACAAATTGGAATTATCTCACCCACAAATCTGTTTGATTCTGGTCACAAGAAGGGAAAGCAACACCAGAAGTCACTAGCATCCTACCAGAAACCAGAGGAGAAACAAGGACCAGACTATTCTCATCCCTTTCTGCAGCTTTTAAGCCCGTGCAGAGTCCCTGTAGGAGTCCCACGTTTCAGTCTGACAAGAAATCAGTAGCCATCTCTAGTCTTTTATAGGCTTCTGATGTGCTCACCATGTCCTTTCACATTTCTGAAAGTCACAGTCGTTTAATTGTTTTTTTCAGCTTTTCAGTGACTCTGCTCTGTGATCCAGTAGATACAAACAAAGATGTTGGGCTGTTATTTACAGTAAACTTCAGTGACAAATCCATCACCCGAAATGCACGAATTGCTGGGAAATGGGGAAGAGAAGAGAAGACTATTCCTTACTTCCCATTTATGGCAGGTGACACATTTAAGGTAATTTTTGGCGTACTATGATTAGGATGAAGAAAAGGGGGGGGAGAAAGGCTGAAGGATATGTATAAGGCCACAAATAGCTAACTATTGAAACTGACAGGTTGACTAGTCTGGTATGGCACAGAGAGCAACAGTTCAAGCCCTAATGAGAGAGATCCATTCCTTTCTCTAGTCTTAGTGAGAAGATGCACTATAAGGAGCTTTCTCATTTAGGTTCCTGCTTCGGCAGGGGGGTTGGACTGGATGATCTTTCGAGGTCCCTTCCAATCCCTAACATTCTGTGATTCTGTGATACAGCATCATCTGAGCAGAGAGTAGGTTACTTATTAGGGGCATTTCAGAAGAACTGGTAGACTTTGTGCTTCACTATCCCCATCACATGGGGTTCTAAGTCCATGCTGGTGAAATCAGCTCTGCCACTTGTCTCTAACACCATCCCTTGTCCTTTTCCATTGCAGATGGAGCTCTTATGTGAACACCAGCAAATACGAGTCTTGCTTGATGGACGGCAGCTCTGTGACTTCACTCACCGTGTTCAGCCCCTGAACTTAGTGAAAGCTTTGCAGATCACAGGGGACATCAAGCTTACCAAAGTGGCTTGAAAAAAAGGAGACCACAATATCACCAGAGGACAGAGGCAAATGTACTTTCTCCTGTCTGAGAAAAGTTTTGTCATTTTCCCCTGGCTGATTCTGGAGTGTGGGAACTGTATCTTTTTCACTTGCTGATGTGTTTGAAACACACACTTTTTTTCTCATACACACTCAGCAATTGCAGAGCTATGGCTGGTCCAGGTCAATCAGAGGGCCTTTGCTGAGATACTTTCTTGGCCTCCCAAACTGCACGATTTGTGATGCTATGCAGTATCTCACATCCTCATGGTCCCCTAACCCCCCGGGCGTGCCAGCTGGTGGAGGTCAGTCCTCTGCTGTGGGGTGGCTGTTACCCTTGTGACTAGAAGTGGGCAGTTATGCAGGTGGTGGGACTGAGAAAAGAGGAGCAGACTATTTCCTTCTAAGTGAATAAGGGAATCTGGTGGGCCCCAGCAAGGCTCACGTTATCAGGAGAGAATTGCTTTTCCTGGAAACTCTGCTCAGTCAGCATAAAGCCATTTGTGCTTCCCAGTACAGAGCAATAAATGCCTCACCACCATCCCTGTCTCTTGCAGGTAGTGTTCTCATGAATTGAAAGGTTTCAACAGCTGTGGATTTCACAGTCTTCTCTGGACCAGCGCCAGGAAATGGTATCTGTAGCTGAAACTGCATTGCCTATTCTTGTATCTAATTAAAACTGCATCCTTGCTGGCAAACTTCTTTACCAGCTCTGTTAAATATTTGAATGCACGTGAGTGTTGCGCTGTTATTACATTGCTGTAGATTTACAAAGAAGTCCTAAATACATGGCTATTCTAATAAGAATATATCATAGCTGCTGCCTTTGGCTTTGTTATAATTGGTTAGTTATAACACAGGATGAAGGGGAAAGTTTCTAGATGAAGAGACTTATTTTTCAGTGCATAACATGGAGAACAAAATTCTACAAAGAAGTGGTTCTGTGGATAGAGGGCTATCAAATTCCTCTGTGACTTCAGGGAAGATATATAGCATGCTGTGTTCAGAGGACTTTTGGAGGCTCTGCAGAGTCTGGCTTTCAGATACAGGTACTCAGATAACACGATGAATTTTATGAAAATATTGTATCAGCAGGCTTGTTGGGTGTTTTACATTCCATTCAACCCTCTGGTGTTGTGGAGAATGTCTCGGTTTCTATACAAATCTAAATTTACAGTGTATGAAACCATTATTTTCGTATCCTCAAACTGCCCTCTGAGAAAAATCATGTCTAAAGAGAACAGGAGATTCAAATGCACTGAACTTTTTTTTTTTTTTTTAATATTTAATTATATCAAAATCAAGTTTAGTAGACAAATGGCTTATGGCTTAAAACAGAAAAAGCAATAGTCAGAACTGCTATTAGAGTTCTCAGTCCCAATGGTGCTCCACATAAATGGACTTATGCTGATAATAAGGAGGAAAAGTCTTGCTTTTATGGCTGAGTGATTTCTTCCAATATATTCAGCACCAGTGACTGTCTGGAAAAACTGCCACTGGTCTGATTTGATACTCAGGATCCTGTACTGATATGGCTCATTACCAGCACAAGAATAATCTATATACTGGAGAGGAGGATCCTCTGGTCTTTTCTAGCCTAACAGAGACCCAAATGGTAGAGCAGACAGATGGGCAGACAGACTCCTGGTTTGTTTTGCAATAGTGAGTATCCTGGCAGCTGGATTGTGGCTTAGCACGAGACTCTTGTGGCATACCAAGAAAGGCAACCTCAGACACCAGGACCTTTCATGACTTTGATTCAGTCAGTCTTAATGAATTAAGTTTATGAGCCCCTAAAGGGGAAAGGAGCAAGACATTTCTGCTTTAGGATAAAGCATAACCTGGATCTGTCAGGTAAAGACTGAATACTTGTACAAAAGAGTTCTTTTCATCAATCTTGGGATATATCTCATTGTTTCCTTGTAAAGCCCCATTTTTCTGTATCCACCTGTTGTCTTTTGTCTCTTGGTTAGATGGTAAGTTCTTGGTGGGGAATTATTCTGAATCTACATGACTCCTAGGCACCTTGGATGCTGGTCTGCCAGGAATTGCTAGGTGCTATGGTGATACAAATAACAAAAATAGACAATCTCAGGGAAAAACAACACTCCTAGACAATGAGAACAGGAAACATGGTCACAAATGTGACATTTCATTTGGCATGGAGTCCACCTTGCTCATGTCAGTGGTTTGATTGCCTCAATCCACTGTGCACGCTCTGCCTTGGAGCTGGCCTGGATATAATAATGAATGTCATTTTTGGTGATGATTTTGAAGAGGTTGCCTTGCACATTGCCCTTCACCCCTGCAGAGAAAAAAAAAAGACAGATCAGGAAGGTACACAAAGAAATGCTTTGTGGCAGATATGAAGCTTCATAGGGAAGAATTTTAATTTAGTGAATTAGGGTATCAGACTTTTCCATGTCATTATGGATAAGACAGCTAAAGCTTTTGTATCTTTGGTTTCCTTTCTGCAAAATAAAGATATAGTACAGACACCCCTCACATAGACTGTATGAACTACTGTGCAATATGCTTCATGTATTAAATAGCCACTGTTTAGATGGAGAATCTTACTTGAGTTATACAATGGAGGGATGAACTCCCTACCAGTTTGTGCAGTAGACTAGGTTTGCTCCTGCCCATCTTTGGGTTTCTCTTAGCAAGGAGCTCTATTGTTTATCATGGCCCCCCCATTCTGGACCGTATCTTTTTTCAGACCCTGTCTTTTGTCTTTAGAAAGTTTCTCTCTATTCGAGATCCACACATTGTGCTTACTGTCATAAAATAAATTGCTTTAACAGCAGAAACACTTATCTGTGAGGTTGAGGTTCTAGACAAATGCCTAAGCTAAGCACATTCACTAGCAGAACTTGTTTTTGTATTGCTGTCTTTGTGTCACCCCTACATTTTTGTTCTAGCAGATCAAAAAGGAAAATGTAATAGCATAAAGAGGACACACAGAAAAGGGATGGCACCAGGGAATGCCTCAACACTTTGAGTTAAACAACATCCAAAAATAAGGCATTTCCTCTTTGTCTCTTAACTCTGGAATATCAATCAGGGTCTTAGGCCTGCCTCAGAGGTCATCTGAGTGAGAAAAGCCCATAAAAAGGGGAACACCCAAGATACATGGAAGTAATGCTAAAAAAAATCCCCAGCAGTATGGGGATTTTTTATGATATGCCTCTTCACTTGCTTGTAAGGGGAGAGGAAAGGCCAGCCCACTTGTGCATACAGCCAGCCATACACACAAACTCACACCCAAAGACTGGATTGCTATGGTATAAATACATACGTATGGAAGTTTAGAGGCTTGTGCTTACCTGCTGGGACTCCGTTGTCCTCCAGAGCTGAGACAAGACAGCCACGAAGAGAAAATCCACCTACTGGCCTGTTTTCTTCCTGCAAACAAAAAAGAAATGAGTTTTATCTGGAAAATATAATCATTAGGCGGTGGAGAGGTCTTTCCAGTCTTTTCAGATATAAAACATCTATCACAGAATCACAGAATCGTAGGGGTTG
>NW_010311022.1:0-7665 GCF_000700745.2 Antrostomus carolinensis
AGGGCCAGCGCAGTGGAACTATCACACTGCTCTGCTTTGGTTCGACCATTTCCTCTTAACAGCAACTTCCACACATTTTCCTTTACCTTATTGACTTGACGATGCAGCCCTTGCAGAAGCGGTGTCCGCACGGCGTCTGCACCGCTTCCCGAAGAGCCATCAAGCAGATCGGACACTCGTATTTACTCTCCAAGGGCGGATCGAACTCCACGTCGTAGCCTTGTGTCTCCTCAGTGAAGGAACTGGGAGGGTTTCCCGTCCCGCTGCCGACGCTGGCGCTGTCCTCCTTCGCCCCGGCGCTGCAGGCGCTGGCCATGGCTGCGCAGCAGCCGCTCTCCGCGTCCCGGGCTCCGCAGCCGTGGTCGCTGTAGAGCAAGCTCATAGTAGCTAACCGAGTGCTGCACTGAAACGCCCTGCGAGATGACAAAGAGAACTGTTAATTCAAACAGTCCAAGAGCTTCCTTTCCATGGAGAACTGGAAAATTTTATTTCTAACAAAAAAACCCCACTGGAACCCGGTGCAGATTTGGATCTACGCAAAATCGCTGGCTTTGTTCTGTCCCAGTTTCTGTTATCGATCTTTTTTACTTACCCTGTGATACGTAGGAAAGAGCACTGCATCCTGTCAGCCCACTTCAAACACAAACACACCTCTCTAATCTCTGTCATCTGACTATCTAATTTCTGTAAAAAGAGGATTTCGATTCCTACCAAGATCCCGGGACATTTGAGGAATGTCCTCAGACCCTTTCTCCTTGCTATGTTTGCTGAAAATGCCCCTCCAGTATTATTTACTTCTAATGCATTCAAATATAATTTGCATGAAAAATGCTGTACAAACCCCAGTTTTACTGGATGACAATAGCTCCATTTCCCATTTTCCTTGCAGTGAATAAATGTTATTTAGCATTTTTGCATAGAGCAATTCACAGTATACGTTTCAAATCAGTTTAGGTGCGTGCCCACAAATAAAACGCAAGCCTGGGTACCCAAACCAAGCAGGTGCTGTGCTGCAAATGGAATTCAAATATACGGCACTGCTGGTAACATTTTAAAACTGCCAAGAGGGCTTTAAATTGAGTAAGAAGCTACACACGAAATAAAGGTAGTATTTCCACAGCTACCTACAGACTCCCAGCACTCAACCAGGGTTTTTGCTCTCCTCTCCCCTCTGCCAGTGTAGCCGTCGGGGAGGACAAGGGACATGACTGCAAGAAGAGAAGGTAAAAGGCACATGTCTGAAGGGCAATGAATAGCACAGCAAAGTTTAACAACAAAATACTGCTCAGAAAGCAGGCTGAACTCACAGGTATGAAATGAAAAAATGGTGGTGTCCCCAGTCAGATCACAACTGTTTCTTCCCTGAATGAGGGAGCTTTAAAGAAAGACCCAAGCAACAAAGATAAATCCTGAAAGTCCAAGAAATTTTCCTCTCCCTCAATTTTCAACGGTTACGGCCATTTTCTTAGAAGCCTGTTGTGGTTGGTTTTCTATAAATGGCATTTCTTTGAAACACAGAGGTTGTCCCCAGCTGCGAGGCAGGAGGGGCAGCCTGAGGTTACAGAGCCAGGAGTGCAGAGCAAGCCCACTACGCCCAGACTGGATCTGCTTCTGCACACCAGTACAGGCAAAGGTCCTGCAACGCTCACCTCCTGCATCCACTGTGACACCATGACATCATTTAAAGTACATTAGGGATGGAAATCTAAGGATTAACCCAGAGCTGAACCGTGTTTGGGTCAGGACTGTTGATCTGCACTGGTGCAGGCTCTGGAGGCGGTGAGGGATGCAGGAGTTACCCTGATGACAAGCTCACAAAACTCACCATTTCCCTGCCTTTATTTGAATATCACAAGTGATTTTAGCAAAGTGTTCACGGACAGGAGCAGGACATACAGGTAGTTTTATGTGGGTACTTATTACATGACACCTGAAGTTTACACCAACAGAAACACTAATCACACGAAGCCTCAACTGGCAGTTACTGGAAATATACTTTGAGCATGTGCAACATTACAGAAACGCCCTTGAGACCATGGATATAACAAACCACTGTCAATACTGCCCATGCTAACAGCGTATGAGACATTTTTTTTCCAGTTATCCAGACTCAAAAAAGAAAAAAAGGCAGATGTACCAAACCAAACCAAAGAGGTCAGTGACAGTCAGAACCAAAGGAGAACTTTTCCTCTGTTGTGTAAATATGTGACTCTCCCTTTTGCTGAGGTACAGAGAGCCATGACAAGTATCTCAAGAGTAGTGTTCCTGACATTTCCAACTTCCTGTTGAGGAACAGACTCTCCAAGCACAGTTTGGAGTGGTACTAATGCTCACTTGATGCAGAAATAACTGTCACTGCACCCAAGGAGTGACAGGGGGGTGAGACTAGCTGATCCCTAAAGCCCCTTTCCAACCCCAAACCATTTGATGATTCTATGATTTACTTCTGTTCCTGTTCTCTGCCCCCATGCCTTATCCCTACACATTATCTACCACAACAGGCTTTATAATGCAGGCTCCTAAACACAACGGCAAGACAAACTAAATACCAAGTAAATTCCTCAGTGAACTTGCTTCAGACATAGTCCAACAACAACCAAACTTAATCCCGTGGGACTGAGCAGCTCCTCCCAATAACTGAGAAGGGAAGCAGAGGAACCAATGCTTAGGAAGATGCTCTGTGACACAAATATATGTCAGGTGCCAGTGGTAGGTCCCTCTTCTCTGGAGAAAAAAAAACCCCAAACAACTTGTTTCCACTGTCAAACTAACATAGCTTTTATTTAACAGCCACTGCAGAGGATGATCAGCCCACAGGCCATATATCACAAAAAGCAGAGGAACTAAGCTGGGCCCGTGGTGGTGTGCAGGATATCAGAGTCCACAGGCCAGCCTACGACTGAAAAACTCACATTATTCTAAGCCACAAGGGTATATTTAGTGAGACTAAGAAAGGGAAGAGGAACGTGCAACCCTTCAGCAATGTCACAGAGGAATTCAGGAAGTCGCAAGGAGGAAAATACAACAGCTTTACTCCAGTTCAGCTGGCACATTAACTGCAAAAAAGAGCACGACTCTTCCCTTGGGCTGTTCCTAGGAAAAAACCATACTGTTTGAAACCTTGTTCTTGTAAGGAAGAAAACAGGATCTGACTCAGCGTAATCTTGATAGCTGAACGCTCTGTAGACTTAAGGCAGTGCAAGCAGTGTTTTCTTTGCCCGTTTGAACTGCTTCTGCAGACACAGCAGGCATGTACACTCACTTTACAGAAACAAAAATCCTGTATCAGAGCCATTTCAATGAGTAAGTCACTGCAAGCAGTCAGCACCCCGGCCTCACACGAAAATCCCCGTATTCGGTGACACACGCCACTTCCACGTGGAGCTTTTTGTCTGCAGAGGACCACGGGGTTCATAAAAAAACAAGTGTGAGTACAACTGCCTCCTCTTTCAAACAGGGAAATTCAGGCAGAGAGGCAACTTAAACCAGGTGACTAAGAGCCAGATTTTTAACTCTGCTCCTGTTTTATATAAGACAGGATTCCTCCTCCTACTCTGCTCCACTTCATCTTACCTGGGGGGAAAATCCTCCTTCCTCCCTACAGATTTATAGGTGTGGGGCCAGGCACCATTTTCCAAACCAAAACCCACACTGCTGTTACTCTGACCCTCAGCCCAGGCCTGACCACCCCAGCACAGTTTAAAACAACTCCTCTACAAGCTGTACCTACTGCAGCAGTAATTCCTCCTGTTTCTTGCAGCATTTATTTTACCCTCCAAGAGCAGGAAAACAAGATCCAATCTGCTTGAACAGAGCAGTGCTAGAGCAAACCCAAGCAGAGTAAGAGTGCAGTTTGAGTGCTGAGGACAGGTCTTTCCCCTGCTGAAGGTGGAGCAGATCAATTTGGGAACCTCCTGTAGCAGTTCTGTGTGTTCCTCCCCGGGGGAATTTTTAAAATTTTCAGGCTAGAAGAGGATGGATTTTAAAACCCAAACCACTATACTCACATCAAACTGCTACTCTTTCTTTTTGATTACAAAATAGATCACTGACAAAGTAAAACCCAACAATCATCCCCCTAAAACCACACCAGTTTTCCTTCCTATTGATAACAGTTGTTATTCTTCCTCTGTGCTGAATAAAAACTGAGTCAAATACAACAATACGCAAATATTAATTTAAAATACCTTGTTGACACCACAGCCTTTAGAATTTATCAATTTTTTTTTACACTGGTAATTTAATACCTTAAATGCTATGGTAGCCTGCTCTATGACCTTTGTTTGGACAACATCCAGCCTTCAGATCGAGGAACAACTGAAATGAAACTGGATCATTACAGGGTAATTCTGGGAGGTTTTTTTTTGCTAGGGTGAAGTTTCTCAGGCTGAGAAAGCCTTGGAGCTGTGTTTGGTGACACACCTGAAATGCCCTTGCCTGGAGCGAGGAAGGCCCCTCAGCCTTGCTGGGTAGCCAGGTAATGGCTTTGAGCCCCACACTCCAGGTCCCCCCAGTCCTGATTTCTCTCCCTCACAGCAGTGACAGCAGGGTGGTTTGACAGCAGAAAGGAAGGTGCTTTCCAGGGCAGATGGCAACTGATCAGAGAAACCTGGAATGCCCTAGGGACCAAACAAACCTCCATGCCCCAGGCTACGGAGTGCCCAGCACCACTCTTCAACTTTGAGCTGAAAGCAGAAGGAAACCTTTCCTCAGCCAGTAACCCGTGTTACGTTGCTATTTACACTCCTGCACTACAAAGTGATCAGGTTGATCTGAGACAGCACCCTCAGATGAGGAGAGCAAACTCCTGCAAGAATAAATGTCCCTTGTGACTGACAGAAACAATTTCCAACCAGAAATAAAACCCACCCGTATATTAAAGTAACGCACGCAGCGAAACCCGGTGCTCTGGTCTGCAACGCCCCGTTGTGGAATGGAGCTCAGGTGGGATGTCTACAGGTTTTCCTGCTCCAAAGAGCCACAGGACTAATTCAGAAAAAATTCTATATCAAAAAACATTACTGGTAGCAGAAGATATCTTCAGATTTCCTGGAAAATTAGACTACAATTAGGAGTAAGAGGGAGGAAATCAAAGTAGGGATTGTATCCTATTTACAGTGAAATATGAAATGATGCCTTTGAGCATCAGGCCACGGTGAAGGGTCGCTGTGCAGACAGCGTACCAGTGACCATGGAAAATAACATTATGACTCTTAATCAGTAAATATCGAAACCAATTAATTTCCACATGCCCTTTCCTAGAAAATTCACACTGAGTAGTCGTATAAATAAGGAAATTGATGCAGAAGACTGTTCAAATCCCTTTTCTGACTGGAAGTTCACCAGCAGAATTAACCTGCGTACGCCTGGCCAGCACACAGCCAGCGGGGAAAATGCCTTCCGCGCCACACGGACAGGAACACTGGCCAAACTCTTCTCTCCTTTCTTATTTTTCTTCTCCTGCCTCGCTGAGAACAGTTTTGTACATACAGATTTCTGGGTCAGGAGACTGACAGACCAGTGGAGTGACTCTGGATAACCTGTTTATGAAGCAATCCTTGCAACACTTATTCCCAGGTATATTAATCAATGATGTACCGACAACGGATGGGAGCACCCTCTGCTCCCGCCGTGAGGTTTGTAACTACCCTCACCGTGGCTTCATCCAGGCAGAACATTTAAAATGATGCAAGTTCCTTTTAATTAATAGCTATAAACCACTTTCATTTCAAAGCTATCAAATGGCTAGACAAGCTGAAGCAATGGGAGAGTCAGGCTGAATTCCTAACTGCGAAAAACAAGCTCTGGTCTCTCGGAAAAGCCTGCAGGCACCTTGCAAATGTTCTGGTGAGGTATCAACTTCTTTCCCCTAACTGCAGTAACTGTTAAGAGTTCCAAATCTTTTGGGTAACCACTATACTTATCATTTTAACACGTGAACCTAAAGACTTGGAACAGGAATTTTTGTTTGAGGCAAACACAATCAAACAACAATAACAAAAGCTCATCAGACACTTATCAGAGCTCCTGCTGCTGGAGCTTTCCAGGTGATTTCTCTTTGCCCAGAGAAAGTGCTGTCAGGCTTTAATCACACGTGTATTTTTATGCTTAAGTGTTACTTAAGACACCAGATGGTGGCATACTCCCAGTTATGTTCATATTTTATCCTACTTAAAGATGTCAAAACACATGTAATTCTAGTGAGCAGTGGCAGCACACCATGCTGTATTTAACACCAAAATATCCCATGGGTTTTCCCATAATCAAAAAACCAACCCAAACGAACCCCCCCTCAACCCTTTCATCAATTTATTAACTTCTAGAGACACTTCACTGAGAACTGCCCAGATTAAAAACTGCAAGGACAGCACTCTCAGTGAGAGGAACAATGCTGCTGGATTCTTTACTTTGGCAGAGGCACAGTCTCCAGGCAAAACTTAATTACCATCTACCTCAACACACATTAATGCTTGTGCCTGGCATTAGTAAAACGACTTGAAACCCTGGGAAAAGAAACAGTGAATTAAGCACATTCTGAAGCGACTCAAACAGTTCTCCTTGTCACTCTGCCTTACGCTCACTCTGATTTCCTTTTTGACACGCTTTATATCTTGCATTGTTTGTTTTCACACGCTGGATCTCAAACCTTTTTACACTTGTTTAGCTAATTTGTGCTACTGAGATATTAAAGTTACTCTTCTTGACATGTTAAACTCATGAAAGCTCAACGAGTGAAGAACAGGCATGTTCACCTCAGACATGTTCTCACTCTGAAGTCCTCCCAGCACCTCTACTGCACACACTGTCCTTTCCAATGGAGTAGCACATTTTTAAAACAGCGAGCAGCCTTGCAGTGATGCAACACTACAAAACTTTAAAAGCCCTTTAGTAAGTCTTGATGACTTAATTCAGCAGAGTCTGACTGAGCTCCACAAATCTTTGGCTGCTGGGAAAAGCTGAAGGTCACGTGGAACAGGCAGAAGAATTATGTACCTGCCAACCCAGGTGTTTTCCTCAGCATCCTCCTGTGACCCTTCCACTTTCTGGTTACTTGAGGGACTCATTTTATGGCCTTTTCATACAGTGGGAAGACAAAGCAGTTTGTCCCCAAGCGTTCACACAGCTGGGGAACGCAGGGTGAAATCCACTGGAGATGGGTTTTACAAGCTGTTAGTGTGGCTCCCCCCACTCATTTTCCTACCTCTCGCCCACCAAAAGCTTCAGATCGATATTTTCTTAATCATTCTGCCAATGGTACCCAAGACACAGCAGAATCCATCCACAGAGCTCACACGGGCTGCTCTGCAGCAGCAGGACGTGTCACAGGCAAACACAGAGAGACACTTTCGCCTGGCTTTAACTATGGGGTGTTGGGGATATAATTAGAACGTTTTCCTCCCACCTACAGCTGAGGTTTCCGTTTAAGCAGGAGAAGACTCAGCGTGACCCATCTAAACCCGATGGAATTGATGGGAAGTGCTACTGGTCATCACTCATCAGCCGTGTTAATGAATCTGACCTATGAATTAAGCAGTGCCAGTGTCCGCTGGAAGACAGAGCTGTGGGTTTCAGGACAGCAACCTCTCCTGCACGTTATCCTCACAGAGCTGCACCGGTTTCTGAAGAACTGACCGAGCGGCCCCGGTTCGCAGCTGGACAAACAGA
>NW_010311023.1:0-1720 GCF_000700745.2 Antrostomus carolinensis
TGCTCCATGGTTGGATGATGAGCAGAGTCCACGGTTGGATGTTCCTCCAAAGCAGCTTGAAAAAGGAGTGAATTCTTCAAGGCTGAGCTTAAATCAAACCCCAGGACCATGGGTGGGGTGGGGTGGGGTGGGGTGGGTGGTCCCAGGTGGGTCTACTCAGGGTTGTTAATTGGCCTCTGACACCACCACCTCATCCTTTGACAAGCTGAAGCTGATGAAGAAACATCTCCCAGGCTGATGTAGGATCACATCATCATCATCATCATCTTCATCATCATCATCATGTTCCCTCTCCTTAATCCTCCCCGTAGATAAAACCTTGAGTAGGAAACCAACCAACCAACCAACCAGGTGTCAACATCTCCATCTCTTTACCTTCCAGGTGTGAGAAGAAAACCTTCTCACCTCCACTTGATATTTCTCCTGAGTTGGAAAAGAAATTCACCGATTTCATGGAGAAAACCAAGTTCATCAACAAGACCATGAAGATATTTCAAGGTATCATGGTGCTTCTTGGGTGGGAAAGGGATGGAGAAGTCCATCATGAGGTCAACTTCTCTTCCTACTTCTTGTTTCTTCTTCTAGGCAAGTTGGAGTTCAAATTCCCTTTGATGGGTGAGTAAATTGAAGACGTGTCCCAACTCTTTGAGTCAAGTGAACCTCAACCTGCTCTTCTACCTCCTTTCCTTTCTTCTCCCATCTTGGTCCCACCACCTGAAGTGGTCCTAACTAGATCAGATAGATGGGAAAGGAGAGAAAACACCTTCTTCCCCCCTCCAAAAATCTTCTACCATGAGGTTGTGACTCTTTGGTCCACCTTCAACAGACATGACCTTGGACCCAGAGACGGCCAACGTGGAGCTTTACCTCTTAGAAGACCACAAAGGTGTGTGGTGGAGAAGTTCTAAACAAGATCTACCTTCCAACCCCAAGAGGTTCAAGTTCCATCCTTGCGTGTTGGGTTCCAGAGGTTTCACATCAGGTTGGCACTGCTGGGAGGTGGAGATCCATGGAGAAGGCATGTGGGCTGTTGGGGTGGCCAAGGAGTCAATACCAAGGGAGACACCGTTTGCCTTGAAGCCCGACGTTGGGATATGGGCGTTGTGTCATAGTAAAGATGGCTACAAGGCTTTGACTTCTCCTGATGTCACCAACTTGACCTTCCATGATGTCCCTCAAAGGTTAAGAGTCTGCTTGGACTATCAAGAAGGAAGGGTGGTGTTTATGGATGCAACCAACAAAGGGTTGATCTTTACTTTTCCAAGAGCTTCTTTCCAAGGTGAGATGATCTACCCATGGTTTCTAGTGATGGAAGATGTTCACCTTAAACTTGTTCCACCAAAGCCAAGGAGAAAAAGTCATCAAACCATCAACCCAACCTAATTTGTCCTCAGTTTCTAACTGGGTTTGGTTGGTGTCACGTTATGGTTTCGAGGTGAGATGTGGCACCAGAAGAAGGTTGATGAGATCCTCATGGTTTTAATTGGCATTAAGAGGTCAAAGACTTTCCAACTTCTCATCTAATCAACATGTGGAGAAGAACCTGGAAGGAGGGACATGTTGAGATTAAGAGATCCATGGGATGACTTGATGATGTCATCTTCAGTAGATAAAGGATGTTTTGACCAGAAAGTTGGGTCTTGGTCTTCAAGGATTGTGGTTTTTGAGATCTTTCTCCATCTCTGAGATCATTGACCAAGAACCAAGGTCCTGGTTGGGA
>NW_010311024.1:0-9187 GCF_000700745.2 Antrostomus carolinensis
GAAACCATGTCCCAGTGAAGGAGAGAGTAAAACTTGCTGTTGCTCCCCATCTTTGTTGGCGTGCCGACTGGAAATGGTGCCTGCTGGATTTGCGGTGCCTTCCCTCATTGGCACGCTGGAGGAGATGTCCCCCCATGCCACCATGCTGTCTGTCGCCCATGTCCCCTGTCAGGCACCGCCGAGTCCTGTGCCTGGACAGCTGGGGTGTTTCGGTGTCAGTGACAGGCGGCAGCTGTCGGAGTGTCTCACTCCTCCTTAGGACGAGTGGCCGCTCTACTCTGTCAGGAATGCATTTATAACATGTTTTGCTTTCTGTGCCAGAGACAATCAGTGAGGAATATGGTTCAGGTCAGTATTTTCTTAGGGGCCTTTCCAGAGAAATGCAACATATGGCTGCTGGCCCAGGGGAGCTGTGCAGCCCCTGCAAGCCGTGCAGCTGCGGGGAGCCGTGTCAGGCCCAGGAAGATGCTTCTCTGAAAATTTTGATGAGGCAGAAAGGAGAAGCAAAGATTATAGTGTCAGTAAGTAGCTGCAAACATTTTTCTATGATTTCTACCCCCATCCCTGCAGCAGTAGAGCTGAGTGTCTGGCCTGTGTGCTTGGCACCCTTCCTCTCCAAGCTGTGGAAATCTTGCTGGAAGTTGATGCTTCCACTGCTGCTTCCTCTTTTTTTTCTTTCTTTTCTGTTTTCTATTTCTGCATATGGATGCTGGCAGGGAGTGAGCTTCAGGTGAGAGCAGAAAAGTGTTGCAGAAAGATTGCTCATTGAGCCATCTTTCCTAGAGGCAGCAGGGCTGCGGTGGGCTGGGGAGCCTGGGAACGCGATTGGGTCCTGGTCTGCAGAAAATCCAGAGGTTCTTGCAGCTGCCCGCTTCTGTACTTCCTGCTTGCTGGCTTTGGCATGGTCATCCAGCCTTTAATTACTATGTGAGTTTCACCTTTCCATTGTAAAGGGACAGACAATGTAATTTATGGTTTTAATGGCAAAAATCAGGATATTAGTCAGCTACTGCATTAATGACTTACGGATTTTAAGTGAGTTTTTAAATACTTCACAGTAGTTGCTGCACGTACTGCGCAACACAATCATGCACGTGATAAAATGAGGTAGAGAACCTAGTGAGTATATTCAACTAAAAATGTGGACATTTTTACTAATAGCAATTCATTGCCGAGGCTGAAATCAGTGGCATTTCATAAAATATCTAATGAACTGAAATAATTAGTAGTGTAGTTAGAAGCTTCATTGTTTTTAAAAACTATTCATTTTTTATAATAAGGTATATAGAATAATACTACAACTAATGTATAATAGCAAATACATATAATTGTATAATATGTATTGTATAACAGTATAATTTTATAATATAATAATGTGCAAGCTGCATCATTATTTTAAGTTTTTCCAGTTCCTGTTTTTAAAAATTAACTCTAGCATTTCTGCCTTTATGGAATTCTGCAAAGACAAACTGTGAGATTGGAGCAACTTCCCCTCCACTCCCCCCTAAAGTTTTGCAAACACAGATGATACAAATAAAATATTACATGTTCCAGACACAGTAGAAGTGGAATTTTTTTAAGAAGCAAAAGCCTACTTTCATAGGGGACACTGAATACTTGATATTGGACAGAACAAAATTTTTCTGGTAAAAACTGTAGCTTAAAGTAATGTTTCACTTTTATTTAATTGACAAAACGCTCAGGTGAAAGTTACTTAACCTGGTGCAGCATAATTAAAATTGAACACTGGCAAGATTAAGTGTGTGTTTCGTAAGTCATTTATTTGTATAAACAAGAATGTGGTGTTATAGCTGATGGCATTATAAAGAATCTTAAACCTTGAAAAGACCAACAAGAGTTAAAAAATCCTTGATTTCTTGCATTTCCATGGATTAACGTACAGTTTTTTTCTCAAAGCTGCTCAGATCAGTTCTGTGGCAGCCTGATGGGAGGCGTGCTGAAGTAAACTGGAAGGAGGCTGTTAACTTCTAAGATGTTTTGGATCAGAGCTCCAGTGAATTCCTTTCTTCCTTGTAGGAGACACTTCAGCACTGTGTCAGGATAATTAAAAAAAAAAAAAAAAAAAGTCTTTGCAAGGTTTATTTTATTTTTGATTTAAACAGTAATTGGACATGGTTATCAAAATATGTAAAAATGGTGCCTAGAAATGTGTTCTTATCGCATGTAATTGCTTTATAATTGTTGAGGAGGGGGATCAGATTGGGGAGGATAAATATTTCCAATGCTGAAGTTAATATATTTTTTGCAAATAGTGACTGTAAGTCTGCATTCCTTGAAGTCAGTGGGAGTTTTAGAGTTTTGCAGAATTGGAGCTAGTATTTGCAAATTCTCAGCTTTATGTAAGCAAGTTTGTGGGTGTTTTTAAGGAATAATCAAAACTTTTAATCAAAGCTTTCATTTATGTTTAGAATATTTTTTAAAGTAGGAAGTGTTAATCTTGAAGGTATAATTTTTTTCCTTGACTTCTTTTTCTCTCCTACTCTGCATTATCTCATTTAAAAATAAAATACAGAAACACTTCTGTGAAGCTTGAAAATTGGTGACTTTGGTGCATACGTTGAAAACAGATTTATTTATATATCTAACGCAAGTGTGTTGTTATGAGACTCACTGGGACTTGCTGCATTTTGTACCTGAAGTTAAAGTATTTGTGTGTTACATTAGGAAAGCATTGAGTAGTTCTAGTGAAAATGCTTTATTTAACAATTACTGCCTTTAAACTAAGATTTTTGTATACATAAAGTTACTGTTTTGATGTCAGGAACTTCATTTGGGAGAATAAATCATTCCTTAATGACAGTAATTTTCCTAAACTCTTCTGAAGATAAAAAGAGTGTGTAAACACATCAAAACTTGTGCTGTAGGTTATGGTGTAGGTGAAGATTAGAAAGGTAAAAACTGACCTTCTGTGGAAGTTGTGTTTCACAACCATTATGAAACTTCTGAAAAACATGCCCAAATGCCAAATTCATGCTACTTCCAGCAAAAATTGTTTCCCCGAATTTGGTACGAGAGCAAGCATTTTTGCTCCTGTGGAAGCTGGTTTAATTTTGTTTTCATGCTAACCAAATTTGCACTTTGCTTGACGCTGCGTCTGGTGCTTGTCTGTTCCCTTGCTACTGAGTAGCTGCGGCAGTTATAATATACATGTAGTAGATAATGTGTCTGCAAAAGCAATACCAACCCTAGAAACAAAATAGAAATGCTTAAATCCTATAAAGTCTGCTTTAGAAGTCCATGAGAGTTCTTGAACAAAAAGGAAAATCTTCCTAGTTCTGTGAACGTGGAAATGGAGACTTGGAGAAATGGTTTTCCTAAAACCATCCTGGGCTGGCTTGCAGCTTGGGGGCAGAAAATAAACGATCAGCCTGTGTATGCTGCCCCCTGGCCCTGTGCTGTACCTGGCGGCAGTGTGACCGGTGCCAGCTGAGCCTCCCACCCGCCCCGGGAGTGGGAAAGGTGCCCTTCTGTCCCGCTCCGATCCACCCCTGTCCCAGGAGGGAGCCTAGCAGCCAGGCCTCTGGGGAACAAATAGGTTTGGTTGTCTGTTCAGAAATCCTACTTGGGGGAAAGTGGTGCTCAGACTTCTTTCTCCCTGTGAGGGATTGTTTGTTCTGGAGTATTTCTGTATTTTTGTTGTGCACTTGTGCGGTCTGGGAGGGAATTGGCCACGTGATGTGCAGAGTTTATGCTCTGTATCAAAGCAGTTTTACTGATACCATCTTAGATTTTTTTGGTGCAAAAAGAAAATGTATGCTAGACTTGCCAAAATGAAATAATTGGTAAAACAAGGTACATGTCAATCAGTCTTATCTTTACAGGCTTTACTGGTATCTTTCAAAATTGGGATCTAACATGAGACTTTTAGTAAAGGTCATTTAAACAAGGCTGTTGCTGACTTACAATAGTTATTCTGAGCAGTTTTACTTCCTTGTAGGGGGAGACTGTTAAGAACTTGAAAATCCGCGTTTCTAGCCCTTCTAGGACTGGAAGCAAAAGCTGTCTGTTTGCTGGAAAGCTAGGAATCCTGTTCTTTTCTATGTAAGTTGAAAATTCATCTTTATATTAGAGAAACTGCAAGATAGCAAAGTTTAAAAGATTGAATAGTATTAAATGCAGAGTTAAAAAAAAAACATAAAATTTTTTGAAATTGGATGTGAAAGTCAAAGAATCAGATAAAGATGCTGCAGTTTGGATAAAAGAAAATAATGCTTTTCTGATAGTAGGATCTTTTGGGGAAATGTCATAAATCTTTTGGGGATATTTAGAATATTTCCAGAAATAAAATGATCAGGGTAGGAGTGAAATAGTTGGAGTTTAACAGAAGGTTTCAAGGCTACATAACAAAACAAAGGCACATCACATGGATGTTCATTTCATATAGGTGGGATGAGTGTTCCTTTTATTTTTATTTTAATAGTGGAAGGAGCACTCAGGCTGTACTTATTTATGATGGTTGATCCTTAGCTCTCATCCATATTTTCTGTATTGACACATGCGTTCTCTCTCATAACGCAGCATAGCTATTTTCTTTGTCCTTTAACGACTCGTTTCCTCTTCAGTCATGCTTTCATTCACTTCCTTTTGGCTCTTTCTATTAACTCTAGCCTGTTCTAGTTCCATCTTGTTGCTGCTTTTTACCCTGTCTTTCCTTTTCTCTCTGACCCTTAATTCCATCCATCTTTCTGTTCCTCCTTCCTTCCTGCTTCCTACCACTGGGTCAGGTGCTTTTGAGTGACCAAGATGTGGGAATTTTGCGTGACGCCTGTGGAATAGTGGAATAGAGCAGTGCACTGAGAAGTTTATACTCAGAAGTCAGTACTAATTTCAGATTTCCTTATTTCTGGCAAACAGCTGCCTTTATAGACTAGGAAGCCTTAGGAATAAGCTCTCAGAAGACGGGAGTTCCCTGTGGCACAGTCCTGTTGAAGCCCTCCTGTAGAAGTGGGTGCTGGCATCTCTACAGCTCTAGAGGGCATGAAGTAATAGAGTATATGAATTCGTGTTGTGGGGAAATAAAAATATGAACCAAACTACTTAACCCAGCACCGTATATTTCTGCTGGAGTAACTTGATTTAGTAAGTTAAAATGTCAGTGCTGTGACTCTAACACTTCTATTTCCTTTCTCTGCTTTCTTTATGAAGGTTCTCCAGGGTTTTTAAAAACATCCACCAAAAGAAGGAAAGATCACGAAAAACACGCTCTTAATTGCACACAGTTTTTAATATTCCTGGGATCTGTTTTGAAGGGTACATTTGACAGAAAGAAACCCAGCAGCCCTACACTGAATCCTTTGTCCTTCCTGCAGGGTGAAACAGTAGATAGCTTACTGTAAGTGTGGCTGGCTGCCAACCCGTGGCGCAGATTCTTTTTTTAATACTGTAAACTGGCAAGAAATCAAGAATTGCCGTTCTTCCTTTTATTTACTTTCCCTTCTGTATTAAAGAGCTCAGTAAATAAGAGAAAGTTAAATGTTGAGTGAAGGTTTCGTAATGATTAATCATTGAATAGCAAAGAGTTATCGGTTGGGGAGGGGGGTTTGCCTCCTTTTTTCCATTTCTTTTTAGTTGAAAATGGAAATATCAGTTGCTTCATCTGGAATAGATTATCACAGGGAGAAGTCTGTGCAGAGTTTGAAATGAGGACAGAGCAGAATGCATCCATCATGCATAGTTTAAAATAATCTGCAAGACTGCTGCTGATTTGATCCTTAGATGTACTTCCTCCTGATTTTCTTCCAAACTTGTGTTAATAATGAGTACTCTGTTTCTACAAAAGACTTTTTTTGTAAAGTGTACCCCCAGCCTCTGCTTGTAAGTATTTTCTTATTTGTACAACTAAGCTTCCTGAAATAGCTGCTGAGTTTTTTGTTTTGCTGTTATATATAAAAGTGGTAGAGGGGTGTGGAGTTCCTTCTGCTGCTTCTCAAATCCAGGGCATGCCTTGCAAGCTACTTTGCTTTCGCACTAGAAAGGGAATCGGCATTATTGCTTTTCTGACGACTGTATTGCTAAATTATTGGCTAAATTATCCACAGGGAAAATAATTACGTTGATGTTGATATTGTGCACATTTTAATGATTTATATGGCGAGAAATACATTTGCACATGAATGATACAGGAGGTCAAACTAAATTTAGAAGTTGCTGTTGCTGTTAAATACAGACTTAATGTGAAAAATTAGCCCACAACAGATTGTTTTAAATCCCAAAGCACATTGTGGTTCATTCAGAGGTCTGTCTACCTTACTTAAAACATACTAAACATTTAGTAATATCGAGGTATATCTGTTGTTGACTTGATGAACCTACCATATAGATAATGTATGTACAGCTCTATTAAAGGCATTTTTGAAAGAAAACAATGGATTCATGTTTCATTTATTTTATACTTCTTGACTAATTGGAAGTTAAGGTTTCTGAAAACGATAAGGAATATTTTTGGTTTTAAAGTGGTGGACTGTGACTGAAGAAATCTGGATTTGATCTGCCAGATTTCTTTAAATAACTCAGTCAAGTAATTGTTTTGGTTTGTTGTTTTTTTTTTTTTTTGTTTTGGGTTCCCCCACCCCGCCCTGAGTTCTTAATCTGTAAAATTGAGATAATCCCATTCCCTTACCAGACGTCACTATGGTATAGATAAATTAACGACTTTTTAAGGCAGTGCAGTAGTAATTTAACACATTCAGCATAGGTATTCACATTAATAATTCATGTTAAATAATGACTGAAAAACTGCATTAACTCGAAAGCTGTATTTTCTTCCAGAAGCAGAGAATATCTGAGGCTTAGTTTCCAATCTGCAATGCCCAAACGAGGGACATAAGAAATATTTATGCAGGAAATTTAGTAGTTTACAAGTTTCCTTCCTTTGGTTCCTTCCTTTAGTTAGAAAGAAATATTTTTTTGGGCTCTGCCAGATGAATCTGGATTTCTGAAGTAAATTATTTTCAAATATAAAAGGAATAGGCACATTTTTGTTGACATTTGTGTAGGTGACTTGGAACAAAAATTAATGAGTAAATAAAGTATTTCAAGACAATTAAATTTGAGATATAATCCAAATAATTCAGAGCGACTTTTCTAAGCAATAGTTTTTTAAAAAACCTGCATCAGAAAATATCCCCAGTCTCAGTGATAGCTGTCAGAAGTCTTCCCCTCATTCTCCCTTTTCTTTTGTCTTTAAACTGTATCTCGAGGTCATCCAAGTTCTGTAGGGAAGATTTCTTGAAAAATGACAAGTAGAACTATCACAAACTTGTTACCATTTTAAGGGTGTTGGATAAGATGCATAATTGTCTTGAATGCAGTTTCATTTTTGCTGCCTTTTCAGTGTAGCACGCCACAGGGAAAACTCAAATTCATTCTTCAAGGATCCCTGACGTTAAAGGGAGAAATAAGTATGTAACAACTCTGTTTTCACTGGGGTTTTACAATCCTTATTTTTGGTAAATGTGGTTGTTTATTTTAAGTGTAAGTGACGTTAGTTTCATCCCTATTTTGTCACCCACATTAGGGGAAAATAAAGAAATATCTGTATGGAGTTTGAGTTACAGTGTGGCCGTGTGACTTGAGAGGATTCTCCTAATATGTTTTTCTCCTTTGATACTGAGAGCATATTATGTTGAATAGCTAGCAGATTTCAGTATATATTTTTAAAGTGTGGGAATAAGTGCTTGATATAAATATTACAGTGACTTTATTTAATGAAGAGCAGTGTACTGCAGTAGCATTTCAGAGTAACTCTTACCAGTCTGGGGTAGTTGTCCTGTGGATCTCGAAAGCTAGGTTTTTGTGCTCCTTTAGCTATATATTTGGAAGAAACAGAAAATGGTTTTATCACTTGCTTCCTACTGACATCCTCAGTTCTTACAGTAACAATTTTCCATGACTGTTGCCGCATGTGCCAGGAGATTGCAGATCCTATGTCAGTACGTAGACCTGATACCTCAGAAGCCACCTTTTATCCGATATACCCGTAAGGCAATTATCATGAGTCAGATGAACCCTCCACCCCAGGTTCCTTGTTACGGGTCAGGCCAGAGCAAGACCTTTTCTGGTCAGGGAGCCAGTCTGTGAATTAATGTCAGTGAGAATTATGGGTAAAATCCCCAGCCATGGCTCATGTCCAAAATCGGTAACAAGACTGGTAATTTAAATGTCTACCCCTCCTGGAAAAAAATGAGCTGCTTGAAACTTGCTCTTTCTCTCCTCCTAACAATGGTCATTTCTGATTTGTCTAAGTAAAACCAAGAAAATAAGTTGGAGGAGGATGGAAAAAGTGTATCTTCCTGTTTCCCTTCAGTAACTTCATGTTTGTGCTTACCAGTAGGTAAGTACTTCTGTTCCCCAGCTCCTTAAAACTGGAGGAGGGATGTGCCACTGATTCTCTCTCAGCAAGTCACAGTGTGAGCTGCTCTCTGTTTGATTCCCCTGGTGAGGCCATATACCACTCACTGCATTCCGTCTTTTCCTTCCTTTGCCGGGTCATGTCTGATTTTCTCATATCAAACAGAGCTTAGATCAGCTACAGTCCTGGCCAGTTCCTTACTCCCCTTCCAGAGCCAGGGGCTGCCAGGCAGAGCGACTCTCGAGGCCCTGGGACCTCCCTCACCTCCCTGGCCACCTCCTCGCCACCACAGCACCCACGGCGGTATCAGCCACAGAGGGGTTTTCTTTATTGCATTAAGCTTGCGAGAGACGATTTAGTAGGTGTGTCACAGTGCCATTAGCCTCCTGTGACCTGGTGTCTCAGCAAATCCTTTCATGACTGTGAAGAATTTGTTTTGGTTTGAGCAAATTAATCTTTGACGTATTAGAGCCATCTTGGAGGAAACTGTTTTCTCTATCCATGGTGCCATCTTCCTAATTCTGGGTGGCTGGACCTACCAGTGGTTATTTGAATCATTACGCCAGTCTTGAGTAACATCCCATCTGGCAATGGGAAACGTAACAAGACAATTAATTGAGTTTCCTTAAATCATATAGCAGTGAAATCTTTTCTAACAAAATTTTACATGGGAACAGAAATTCTATGTTTCAACTTTTGGAGGACAACCATAAAATCTATTAAAAAAAAAAAAGTTGTCAGATACATAGACAAAAGAAATCTATCCAGTTTTGTTGACATTTGTCTACAGTGCAAACCAGTTACCAAGTTCTTTCC
>NW_010311024.1:9207-11944 GCF_000700745.2 Antrostomus carolinensis
ACACGTTGAAATCTTTAAATAACTTCAAGGCTCTTCTCTTTGAAGTTCACTTTGCGACACTTTGGTGACAGGAATGTTAGTTAATTATTACAGGTGTGTATTACAGTCTTTATTACAGGTGTGTCCTTGTTTATATATCTGCAAAAATATCTCATCTGTGGCACACTGATGCGGCTTGAGCACATGTATCTGTGTTGTACGTGAGCTGCCTTCAGATTGGGTATGCTCTTAATGAGGAACAGAAAGTGTTTTACCATCCTTCAGATCCTAAATGGAGGTTTGCTGAAATGTCATTGGAAAAGATTGAAGAGTCTGAGCCTAGCTTGGGAAAAAAGTAAACAAAATATGATTTTTAGGTGGAGTGCAGGTAGGATTTGGCTGGGAGAGTACAAAAATGAGATCTAAACCAGCAGATTAGCTTCCTGCCAAATTCCAGATGACATAATCGCTAGAAGTGACCTGGTCTGGGTTTTTTGGTGTGTAAATCCCTGTTTATGACTACAAAGTCTTTTTTCTGGGAATTGCGTAGTCATCACGTCCAGGGGACAGGATTCCACACAAATGTACAAGAGAGGTTTCTAGTTTCTGTGGAAAAATAATTGGAAGAAGGGATATCATTGTCTCTGTTAGATAGATACACTGCGTGGTAAGATCTGCTGCCCAGTTTTTGGGGTCTGAGGTCCAGTTACTGCCTGTGTTTTGGGATGTTTAAACATTTTTTCATAGGTGAGCATCTTGGGAGCTAGAGTTAATCCCAGAGCAAGTACACGCTCACTGCACCTGACTGAAAAGAATTCCTTTTGGCCCCGTAAATCTTAATTTGTCTCAGGCAGAGATGGAGACTCACTCTGGCCACTCGATGAGGAGGGTGACTCACGCATTCCAACTCCTATTCCAAAAATCTTTCGTAGACTTGACATGCGTTAGCTATTGGATAAAATGAGGACCCTAAGTGGAAGGACGTAATGCTGACATGAACTGTCATTGCCAGATACAGAAGGGATTTAAGACCTGTTCCCAGGATTTTTGTCTGCTAGCAAATGTAAAAAGCTTTCCACTTAGCATCATAATTTTGGGAGATCTTACTCTGAGGTTTTCATACTCCTTGTACATTGCTTAGGAATAATAAGCACATAACTTTTGGCTATAGATGGCTGTTGATGGAATTTAATGTTGTTTAATTACGATAATCAAAGGGTCAAATAATTCGGTGAATTGCTAGGTATCGTTTCATCTTTAGTATAGTGAGTATGGTCCCTGGGGTTGAAGAACAGTGATTGCTATGGTTCTTTTACCATCTGGCATGGTGACAAAAATACCCTATCTTGTGTTGCTCTAGCATGATGAAAAAATAGATAGATAGATAGATAAATAAAGAGGATTTATGAGTTTTCTTTACAAGGCTTTTCCACAGGGCAATTGATTTTATTTTCGCCTGTACAAGACAAACCAAGATAAGAGAAAAAAAAATTGTCTTTTTCTCTCTCGCTTTCCCAGATCCAGTGTAAATGAAACAAGACTGATATGTGCTTACAGATCTTTAAAATACCTTAACAGTTTTTATTTGGCTTTCTGAAGAGAAGATTCTGGTCCTGTATTGTTAGTTACTTCTACAGAAGAAAAGAGGGGATTTTTGCAATAATTTTGAATGCCCTTGGGCCCCCTTAAGCAGAACTTTATAGTATCTCATGACAAGCACCTTGCACAAGGCTTTTTGGAGTGGGAGCCTTTCATTTTAATTAGGCTGAAGATAAAACAAAGGTTCAGCTCTGTCATGTTAATCTTTTGGAAGTTTCTGCAGCGACTTTTCCCATCTATTATATATTCTCTATCAAGGTCAACAGTATCTTCGTGTTCGTAAAAAATGAACACATAACCTTTTGTTTAAGGAAGTAGTAGTCTGCTGTGGAAGAGACATACAAAAGATTAAATTGGTAGAATCAGGAATGAAGGTAAATCAAAAAGCATTTTATACATGTGAAGAAGTTCCATTTAATACTCAGCTGAGATTTTCCAGGTTGCGTGATTAGATAAATGCAAAATTAAGTAGCAGAAGTCAGGATCAGATGCATTTTGAGGGTTTTTTGTTTGTTTTTAAGGTGTATTGTTCTTTCTAGAAGAGTATGCTTTGGGTAAATACCAGGTTTGACTGTAAAGTGCAAAATTGGCTTGTCTTACTTAAAAGGCACTTTCATATTAAAGGCAATATAATCTAATTAAAATAGTGTTTGCCATGAAGAGAAATGCAATGTAATGTTGTATTTAACTACTTTGTAAGAGTCACACTGTTGTGATGAGAAAATTTCAATAAAGTTTGTAATATAAAAATATATTTTGCAAGTCTATAACATTCGACGTCTATCACTTCACAGAATCACACAGAATCACAGAATGTGAGGGGTTGGAAGGGACCTCGAAAGACCATCTAGTCCAATCCCCCTGCCGGAGCAGGGACACCTAGATGAGATTACACGGGAAGTGTAATTACCCGTCCAGGCGGGTTTTGAATGTCTCCAGAGAAGGAGACTCCACAACCTCCCTGGGCAGGCTATTCCAGTGATCTGTCACCCTCACTGTAAAGAAGTTTCTTCTCAAGTTTAAGTGGAACCTCCTGTGTTCCAGCTTACACCCATTGCCCCTTGTTCTATCATTGGTTGTCACCGAGAAGAGTCTGTCTCCATCCTCGTGACATTCACCCTTAATGTCTTTATAAACATTAATGAGGTCTCCCCTTAGT
>NW_010311025.1:0-1722 GCF_000700745.2 Antrostomus carolinensis
AAGCAGGAGGACAAAAACCCAATCAAATAAATACAATTCCCCATCGCATCCGAGTTGCTAAACTAGGGAGGATGGGAAGGGAAAGGAAGCGCAGGGGCAGCGCAATGCGTGAATGGGTTTTTCATTGAGCAGAAGAAAGTCCTGGAGGATATTTTGGTTTTGTTTTGAAGCTGTCGCATTGAGATCGCCTGTGTTTTGTAGGTGCCTCTTTACTGCTTTGCATTTTTAACGGTTTAATTTATTTCACGAGTAGAAAAATGTACAATACTGGAAGTGCTCAGGGGGCGGGGCAGGGGGAGCGCAGCTGAGCCGGGCTCGTTTCTTTGCGTTTCATCATAAGGCTTTTACTGGATTTCTATTTTTTTTTTTTTCCCCTTTTGGTCTCCGCTTCAGCGTCAGCTGTTGTGAACCCAGCAGAACGATTTCCCTTCGCGTTACCGTAACCGAGCTGAAGGGAGAGGCTGAATGTCTCGATTGGACTTAAAGTCATTTTTTCTTTTTTTTTAATGTCTGATGCAACTGAGGTCTCGGCAGAGGAATGGGGCTGTGGTTGCCTGGTCGTGGCTAGTGAGTGGGGGGTCCGGCCGAGGTAAGGGCAGCAGCGTGCACTTCCCGGAGGTGAGGGGGCTGGAAAGCTGGTGTGTTTGCAGGAGCTTGGATTGCACGAAGTGGCAGAATGCGCCAAGTTGTTGTCCTTGCAACCTCGCCGTTGCTCTTGTCTTAAACTGGAAAAAGGGGGAGAAAAAACTTCCCGTACCTTCTTGGCAAATCAGGAGGCTTTGTTGGTGGCTCCGGGGTGGCTTTAATGCATTTTTGTGCGTGAGATTATTACATAAGGTTGATAATTTCTGTTGCTGCTGGATTTCCCCTCCTCCTCTCCCCCCTCCCTGTGTTCTGTGCGGATTTCTCTGGCTCGCTTTGAGTGAATGAACTGGCGATTTGCGAAGTTGCAAAGAGCCCCTCCGCCCCCTTTTTTGCATCTTTCTCCGCTCTCCTCTGCACTGCTCCGCAGATGACAAAAGGAGTAAACTTCCTCTACTTTTGCTGGCATATTAAGAGGGCTTTCTGGAGAGATTACGGTATCAAAGCCTTGCATCTGTCTACAGTTACTCCGCTGTTCTGAGCGTTTGAAGCGGTTCGGGGAGAGCAGGCGAGGGCTATGTGCAGAAGCACAGGAGTGCTCTGCTGTACCTTGCCGCCTGGTTTTGTGTCCTCACGGAGCACCGGGGAAGGCGGAAAGCTTTGCGGTGTGGGAGCACTACCTGATTGCTTTGAATTATCTTGAGTCGGGAGGAAAGGTGTGTGAGATGCATTTTTACCCAACTTGCAAAAGGCTCCCTCTTTCTTGCTATTGATGATGGGATTATTTTTCTTTTTTTTTTTCCTTCGGTTAAGAGGGAGACACATTCATGTCTGTCTTGTTTCTTCGTGTTTTAATTATGGTTGGTTTTTTTATTATTATTTTTGGTTTAGTTTCAGGTCTTGGGAGAACGTCTCTTCTTCCCTTTGGTGGAAATAACCCATAAAACCTGTCTCTAAAACCATTGCCGACCCACGGATCAGGAAGAAGAGACCCGTAATGCCAGGAATGGTCAGTAAAAACCCAGACCTCGAGTTCGACTCCTTGCAGCCCTGTTTCTACCCGGACGAAGATGATTTTTATTTCTGCGGGCCGGACTCCGCTCCCCCCGGGGAGGACATCTGGAAAAAGTTTGAGCTGCT
>NW_010311026.1:0-1998 GCF_000700745.2 Antrostomus carolinensis
AGAATTTGGGGATGTTTCTCTGCTTCTCACGCTGGGAATGTGCCTGCGGGTCTCCAGCAGCACTGGGCTGCTGGGAGGATGGTAAGAGTTTCAAGGCCTTGACTCATGGAAGGAGGAGGAGGAGGAGGAAGAGGAAGGGTCCTCTGACCTCTGCTGCTGGCAGAGATCATCTCTACAGGTTTGCTGCCAGCACAGTGATTCACTTGGATGGAAACAGGCAGCGTTTGGGAGGAGGATCTTCATCATCAGGCTGGATCACCAGCACCGGCTGCGCATCCTGAGAGGCGTGTGAGAGAGATGGAGACGGTGGAACTGTCTCCTCCATCCATTTCATTTGGTGTTTTGGGTTTTTTTTTTCATTTGGTTGGTGGTTTTGTTTTTTTTTTTAATTTCTATGTTTGTTTGGGTTTTGTTTGGGTTTTTTTTTTTGTTACCTGGTGAGGGTTCCAGTCGCTGTCAAAGATAATCACAGTATCGGCAGACTGGAGGTTCAGACCCAATCCACCAGCTCGAGTGCTCAGTAAGAAAATGAAATACTCAGAGCCCGGCTCATTGAATGTCTTTAACAACATGCCCCGATCTTCTGCTTTAGTGGTTCCTAAAAACAGAGAGGAAGAGTCACTCCTGGCCCAGGTTATGTGCAGGTGACAGTCAGGAATTTGGTGGGGTGGGAGGGTGAGGGGATCCACAGCGTTCAGAGGGGGCTGCCCAACCATGGCAGCTCCAGAGAGGTGTTTTGGGTGCTGGTAACGATGGGCTCCAGGGGGAATGGAGAGCCTGGTGGGATGTGCACCCTGTGAAAGGACGTCAGGGCAGGGTGTGTGGAGCAGGGCAGGGGGGTGTGTGGCTGCTTTTGGTAGAAAGACTCGAGTAAAAAGGGCAAAAGGTAAAGAAATGGCTAAAGTGGGTGGGTGCTGGCAGCCTGACTTGGCCTCTGGGCCATCCAGAAACAGATCAGATCTCCCAGAAATCAGGACAGACAGAGGTAGTGGGAACGTGGCTGGTGTTATGGTGGTGTTTGGGACGTGTGAGGTGGCGTTTGGCATCTCTGAAGTGGCATTTGGGACCTCTGAGGTGGCATTTTGTACGGCTGAGGTGGCATTTGGGGTGTTTAAGGTGGCATTTGGCACCTCTGAGGTGGCATTCTGGACATTTGCAGTGGCATTTCGGATGTTTAAGGTGGTGTTTGGCACATCTGAGGTGGCATTTTGTACATTTGCAGTGGCATTTGGGGTGTTTAAGGTGGTGTTTGGCACCTCTGAGGTGGCATTCTGTACAGCTGAGGTGACATTTGGGGTGTTTAAGGTGGTGTTTGGCACCTCAGAGGTGGCATTTTGTACGTCTGAGGTGGCATTTGGGGTGTTTAAGGTGGTGTTTGGCACCTCAGAGGTGGCATTTTGTACATTTGCAGTGGCATTTGGGGTGTTTAAGGTGGCATTTGGCACCTCTGAGGTGGCATTCTGGACATTTGAGGTGCCATTTGGCATCTTTGAGGCCAGGGTCGTTACAAGAGGTTGGCAGCAGCTGGAGACTGAACTCAGCGATACCTGAGGGTCTCTCTCAGCCCATCCACCCCAAAACCACCCTCTTTCCACTCTCTGCAGAGAAACGTGGCTCTGTAAAATCACACAAGGGCTCCACAGCAGCCCAGGGAGAGCTGGAGGTGCTGGAAATCGTTCAGTGTTGTACCCAAAGGAGTAAAAAGCTCTCAGAGGTTAATAGGAAGGAGAAACCTGGGTTGAAATAACCGGTTGGGACTCATTTTGCACCTCAACTTCTTGGTGGTTGAAGGTTTTGGTTCTTTAATGAGCTTGTGCTGCTCTTTGCTGGCACAGAGGGTTTGGGTCTGCCCAGATTTCAGCAGCCCCAAGGCTTGGGGGGTGACTTGACACCCAAAAATGGTGAATTGACTTTGCTTTTCAACCAGCTTTGATTTGGGTACATGCTAAGCTGCAGGACTTCTGACTCTAAACCTCTTTATTATTATAAACCTGGAGG
>NW_010311027.1:0-1407 GCF_000700745.2 Antrostomus carolinensis
TTTTTAAATCAGAGAGGAATCAATATATCTGACATAAAAAAAAGCTTAAAATAAATCTGAGCCATTTGGAAAGTGATTTGAGTGCACATGCGTGTGCCTAACGAAACTACATGAGATTTAAGAGAAATTAGCTCTGTAAGAGTCCATGTTTAGGCAAAATATGAGCTCATGGAGAAAAGTATTAATTTAGGAGGACAACAGAAACTTTAGTGGGCAATGAGAGAGTCCCAGTAGACTAGCAGCAATGCAGTGGAAAAGAATGAGGAGCCTCAGGCAGAGAAAATCGAAGTAATTCAGGCATTAAACGAGTAGGTCTCAAGTCAGCTTTGTATATCAATCCTCTTGCAAGGGAAATACATCCAGGAACACAGGCAGAAGCCATCTGGGGAGGAAAAAAGAGTTTTAACAAACCCCTAGGGCTGCCCCAGCTGGAGTTTGGAAGTTTTTGATAACAACATTGAGCAAAGCCAGGTGAGATCAACTAGAGATGTAACAAAAATGCCCAAGGCAATAAAAGCCTGTGTGTTTCACCCCATAAAATGTAAGAATTTCTCTGTCTCCAAAGTCAGCACTTCATGGATGGGTTTGGATGAGAGAGAGAGGAGCGCTGGAGATTTGCATAGACAACTCATAGAATCATAGAATGGTTCGGACTGGAAGGGACTTTAAAGATCATCTAGTTCCAATCCCCCTGCCAGCAGCAGGGACACCTTCCACTAGACCAGGTTGCTCAAGCCTCATCCAGTCTGGCCACCAACACTTCCAGGGAGGAGCAGCCACTTGGGCAACCTGTTCCAGTGTCTGACCACCCTCACAGTGAAAAATTTCTTCCTAAAACTCAGCAAACCTACAGTGTTCTTCAACTCCATTTGGGTCCTGCCATCTCTACCATCTCCCAATGATAATGTAATATTGGCAGCTGCACCACATCAGACTGGAAGCTGATCTAGCCCAGGTTCCTACCTCAAGCAGAGACCAGTGGTGGATTCTTACCCAGCAAATCTGTTGTGGTGTCCTTCTTTGTCCCACCAATCAAAGGTTCAGCAACTTGCTGAGCCACAAGTGCTCTGGTGGTGTTAAATAACCTCCAACAGGTGCTTTTCTTCTAACCTATTTATGTTTTTCCCACTTGGCCATCCTGAGGCAATGAGTTCCACAGTTCAATTACTTTTCAGGTAAAGAACTATCTCCCTTCAAACACTTTGAACCTGCCATCTGCTGAGCTCATTAAGCACTGACTAATCCTTGCACTAGGCAGGAGAATGAGTGATCATCCCTATTCACCCTCTCCAGGCCAATTATGGCTTTGTAGACCTCTGCCGTACCCTTCTCTTGCCGGGTTCTGCACTTTGGCCTCAACAATCTCCAGCAGCTCAACAGGTTTGGGGAGGAGTGGCTGGAGAGCTG
>NW_010311028.1:0-17530 GCF_000700745.2 Antrostomus carolinensis
AGATCTTTTCCCCCATCGCCTCTGCGAGCGGCCGGTGATCACAAACCCCGTGCGAACTGCTCTGCCTGTGGAACGATAAACTTTTCCCCGCGTGTGCTGACTCGCAGCGCGGTTGGCAGATGCCGGGAAGGTGCGTGGAGGTGTCACCTCCGCCCCCGGTCCCTGCGCCCGAGCGGGGCGATGCCTCCTCCCTCCTCTGGCTGCCTGGGCGAGGGCGGCCTCTGGAATCGCTGCTTTTCCATGAGTTTTGGCCTTGTTTTGGAGGCTGACGTGGGGAATGTGGGACTCGTTGGCCGGAGGTGCTGAGGAGCTGCTGTCAGGCTCGGGAGCTGCACTTCTGCAAAGCTGTTATGAATGCTGCAGGGAAAAGGGAAGGATAGTTCTGTGTGATACAGCTGGGATCCAAACTGCGAGATTTGAAGCTGTTTGAGCTTTTTGTTTTGAATGCTTTTTATATGTAAATTAATTTAGCAGAACTTTAAAAAAAAAAGAGTTTGAAATCATGGTGTGTTGTGTTCCCTCTTGCAACACCTTACAGGCAGAATATTAAAAAAAACCCCAAACAAACTGTAATTACTTCAGAAAAAATACATGGGCAGTGTGTTTTCGGTGGGTGGAGGACTGTTTCCTCCTTTGCATTCCAACTATATTATGGTCAGTGTGACCTCATGTATCTAATTAACTTGGTATGTCTTTGTGTCTTTGATTCATGATTTCACAGAGATGTTCTGAATGAAAGACTATTCCTGCTTTTTGGGCTCTTATTCCTTAACTTATTAAAGCAGTTGGTTTCTTACAAGCATTGTGACCCTACTGAATGCGAGAGATGTTTACTGTGGCTGAGAATGGATCATGGATGGAATTCAAATGCATGTATTAAAGCAGGATTATTTCCACTAGCAACTGTACCTCCTGAAGTCATTTTTCTTTAAGGCATATCTCTGCGATTATCATGGAAATCAAGAAGAACACTGAAGGAAGGAGCCCAGAAAGTATGAAACTGCTAGAGTGTAAACAACTGTTCCATTTCAATGAGCTTTGCAGTGAGCTTCTTCATATTCCAATATTTGACATTATCTAACTTTTCTGTTATTTATTGACTTTGTAAGTACTTTTTACAAGGTCTGCAACACAACAAAAGGAAAAAAAAAGAGAGGAATGCTGTATTTAAACCATGCCTTTTATTCAGATTTGGTTTTTTGGAGTTTTTAGGGGGTTTGGGGGGGGGGGTTTGTTTGTTTTAATTCAGTTTTGCCAAGTTGATTTGTGTAGTTTCATCGGAAGGATGCAGGTTTTAGGGTGAACTCAGAAATAATCAAAGGTGTTATCTAGGATGTGCATTTGCTTTATAAGAATCAGTCACGTTGCAAGCAAAGTGAGTTGTATTTTCACTGGGGTTTTGTAGTCACATACATAGAAAACATTAGTTTTTAAGTTTTAAAAAGAACAGGTCTCTTCACATGTAAGTAGTCACACATGATAAAAGCTTAATGTCGTCACGTAGGGCTAGCTGGCTCGTACCTAGCAAACGTTATCAAATACCGTCGTGTGTCCTGCTCTGGTCATTAGATAATTTAGGCAAATCTAGATGAGCATTGCATCTAAGTTTCTGGTTACCTTTGAAAACTGATTTTTGATGGTGGTTTTACTTTTTACTGATCCTTCCTCTTGGAAGTAGCAAGTCCTGTGCCTTCAGTAAGATTTTTTTTCATATGAGGAATTATAACTATGTGCCAAACCAATGTGTGCAAACTATCGAAAAGCAAAAGGGTTGTTTTACATTTGAAGGGCAGCTGTGACCACACTTTCTATTAAACCAGCGTGGCAAGGCTCGGGAAGTGAACCTTTGGCAGCATATTTAGTTCCCTGGAAGTAACTTTTCCAAAGCAAAACATCTGTTATGTGGCACCCTGTCAAGATACTTTCTCTTTCTTTGCAGCCTGTGTGCACACATACAAGTTTGACTTCAGTTTGATTGCCTGTAATAACATGCTGAAGGCCCAAATACCTCACACTTGTCCAACAAAGAACCCACTTGATAAAAGAAGAAGATATAAACATCCATTCTGGTTTTGAGTGTTTTTCTCCCTTTTCTCTAAAGTGGTAGAAGGAGGTTGAAACTTCAACAATTTTTTTTGATTGTCCACAACTATCGTCAGTTTTGTGCAACTGCACTAAAGTGAGAAAACTATTTAAAAATATTTTGAGCCTTTCTATTTTATTTTAAAGTACGCGAGAGAATGTGTTTCATATAATGGAAACACTGTTGGGACACTGACTGGGTGCTGTCAGGAAAGGAGCCTGTTTAGTGAATCACCAGCTTTGATACATTGCCTGAATCTCACTTGTTTACGCTGGAAGAGTCAATGAGATATGAAGATTCGTCATACAAAGGCGGCTTCAAAAACTAACGACCTATTGCATTTTGTAAGAATCTGCATGCGTTCTGTTTCTCTCAGGAATAAATCTGAAGGCTTGAATAGATCAGCAGGCTCTGTAATGAGATGGGAATGCATTATTTTGAATGGATCTGGATTGATTTAGACAGGTTTGGGGTTAATTATGTTTTGAGACACTTTGGCTGTGACTAATAAGAAAATTGCATGTAATCTAAACTTTAAGACCTAGAAACGTTCGCTGTTGTACTTGAGCACTCAGACTGCTTCTGGGATGTCAGTACCCGTGCCTGTCAGAAAAAAATATATGCAGTAAATAAAATACCATTGGGCAACTGGAGAGGAGTTGGTCTGTATTGTTGGAAGCCCTTTGCTATAAACATTTTCTCAGGCTGTGTCTCACCAAGTCTGTCTTCAGCTGTTTCATAGGGACGTGTTCTGCAAGTATTTTGTAGTGCTTAATCTTAGGCAACAGTGCTTAATTTTAAAGCCATCTAATAATATAATAGGAGAACAGGAGGAAAGGGAGAGCGGGAAGCAATTTTCTCTGAACACATGGGTAAAACAGAGAACAGAGCAAAGAGTTTGACATGATGTTATATTAGTTACATTTATAATATATCTATGAACTACCTTTACATACTGAAATTAGTAGAAGGATCTCAAGGCAACAAAGACCTTGTGTATATAATTTATTTATTTGTTCTTGTCCAACACTTTAAGGCCCAGGTCACTGTATTGTTGTAGATGCATTTAAACATTTAATTTAGGTCATAAAATCCAATTATAGTCCCTATCCATAAACAACAAGTTGGACTATAAATGAATGAATGCGCATATAATCATTAGGAAGAACTGGCTAATAATAATTAGTGTGGATCTACGTGCTTTTTAATGCGTTTGGAAGTCTCTTGAGGTAGGGAATTGTTACTACTGGAACAGCTGTTGTCATTTTACAGGAAGGACAACTCAAGCATAAAGAATTAATGACTCACCCAAAGCTTTGCAGGGGCTGACTTACCAAAACAGAGACAAAACCGGTGCTCACTTACCCTTCAACTACTACCTGAGTGCTTCTCTATGCCAAAAGGCTATTGATGTCTTAGGCTGGTAACCTAGCAATCTGTTCTTTCTTGCTTTCCAGCTGTTTTTTATTCTATGTAACAAATTTTATCCTTTGTATCCTTTATCCCGATTTACCACAGTATTAACATACCCCATCCTTTAAAACAAGCTATGCATGCTTTGTCTAGCGCATTTGTCATATTGTCTGGGAGCATCTCAGCAGGTAGATGTTTCAGAAAACTCTTGGCTTCCCAGCACGTTTGCATCAACCACTGGGAACTACTCAATAAACAAATATTTGCAATTAGAGGAGATATACTGTATTGAATCAGGATTCAGCATAACGAAGGCCCTTCATTAAGCAGTAAATCTGTTTGGATGAGAAGGCTCCTGGTGCCCAGTTCAGCCTACTCCTGGTAGAAGTGAAATAGCTGCTCTGCTGCTGTGAGCTGAGTTCTAACCCCCCGTTTTTCCTGACAGCACATGGTGGAGGCCTTTATATTTTCAAGAGGGGATCCAGGTAAGTCAGTGTAACCACTTATTCTGTGTAAAGCAGAAGCATCCTAGATGCTGTTGGTCAAAATGGAACTGTTTTGGTGTGAAGACACTGTCTGTATCCTACAGATCTTTAAGGAATATCCTTTCATCCAGATGTTATTTCTCCCTGTCCCTTCCCTCCCTGTACGTGCACATACAAGCAGAGGAGGGAAGGGGAATTGTGATGTTCTTTCCTGTAATCTGCTCGGTTGCCTTCCTAGCAGTTTGACTTTGCCTTTACACCTGCCTGTTTTCAGACTTGGGGATAAAAATAGTGATTTTGCAAAGGCTGCGCTAAAATTGCTGTTAAATGCATCCTGCTGTGGCACTCTTGTACCTGCCTTTCCAGCTCCCCTTTGTTTTCACAGTCCTCTTGGTTTCCTTATGTACTGATAAAAAAAGTGCAGAATGTTGTGTCCCGACATTCTTCGGGACCTCCTTGCTACTCTCCTCACTAACTGTTGCCCTCAGTGTCCTGGACTGCTGCTGGGGTACTTCAAATACTACCTTGTGCTCCTTTTCTTGGGGATTTTTATTCCTCTTTAGGCCACTGCAGGCTCCTGAACCCCTTCAGCCCAGGCCTTCGTGACTCACAATTACTCATCTCCAAGGCTCAGCCTTCTCCTCCACTCTCCAGGGCTGGGAGGGTGTCTGTGTTGGCAGGCGGGATGTCTCTTGTTCATCCGTAGCTCCCGTGGGCTTACGGGGCATTCTGCTTTCATCGAGGGTTGCTTCTGCCGAGTCTGTTCATTGGAAAGGCTTGGCTACATATATTGGATTTTTCTTTACAAAATAGCTGCATAATAGAGAGTTCACTGTGGCTGAAATTTGCAAAGAAAAGCTTAGTGCTTTGGTGTTGGGTTTTGAAATGTTGCAATGAAAGCTGAGAGTTTAGTCCTTCTCCCAGTGAATTCCTTTGCCACAAGCTATATCAAAGCAGTTCTCATCCTGCATATGGCTTGATTTAGAGACTCAATTAAGAGGAAACATTAAAGAGATAGGGAGAAGGGGGGAAAAGGGGATCTGTGTGAGCAGCTAATTATTCACTTCAATAATTCAGTGGTTTTTACGCTAATAGGTTGGGAAGTAAATACCACTTCACATAGATGAAGTATTCCATTATTTATACACTGATGAAATTGGGGTTTAATTAAGACTAAAGCCTAAGACTTTAAACCCTTAATGAAACATGTTGCTTTGTATAGTGAGTAGTAAGTACCATTGGCTGGCAGTCCTTAACACAGACTGGATTACTCTGGAGTAGTTATACAGAGCAGCATTTTAATGTCTGCAAAAAGATCATGACAGCTTTATTAACTGTCATTTTTCTCTTTATTTAGGACTTTTGTTTCTAGTATTAACTTTACTGATTAATTGTATGTATGGAATTGTGTGTGCTGAGAGCAGGCAGAGATTGATGTCCTCTGTTCAGTGCTATGTCAAGAACTGGTAGTGATCTATGATTTGCCTTTTGAACTCTCCTGTAATGATTACGATGCTGGTAATTTAGTTGCTTTCTCAGCCTGCATCCATCTAATGGAGTATAAATGTGATCCCTGTTGGAATGGGAATGCAGCATGGTAGAAGTGTTCCTGGAGGGTGTAATTTTACCCCCATATTGTTTGGGGGGATCACACAAAACCAAAAGGCCCTATTTTCAAGATGTCTTCAACTCCTCAGAAGAGCCCTGATTTTTCTGGCTCGCTAGTAGGGTCACTGTGCCTTTTATGTGCAGATTCCCCTCTAGTCTGGCTGAAATGTATTTAAAGCCTCCACCAATGTGTGCTAAGTGAAAAACCCATAGTGTGGCCCTTGACTGCTTGTGGAATATAGTCTGATTCATCTGGGACACGTGAATATGTTTGTCTTCAAAAATCTCTTATTTTAGCAAAATCTCAGGGATTCCATCAGGTGAAATGGAGAGCAGTCCTTTGAAACTATGCCAGTACCTTCAGGCCAGGATTAAGGCATGCATTTTTAACAGCAAAATTAATTAACTGTTAGAATAATTTACATATGGATGAAGTGGATTTTTTTTTAAAGTATGGATATCTTCTTCCAGTCTAGCCAAAAGTTATGGGCCTGGTAATGAAGTTACTGGATGTGGTTCTGTAACCTGCATTGTGTTAGGAAGTTGGCTAGATAGTAATAAATCTGTTCTGGCTTCATCAGTGCTCAGCTGGAAAAAAAAGGGCTATCGTTTGCACAGAGCAAGTTGTCTGGCTTGAGGTGCTATTGGATTAGTTTCACGTGTGTATGTAGTTTAGTGGTTTATGCGAATCTAGAAATGTAGGAATAACCAGATAATTTCTGAAAAGAGCATATTTCCTTGTGTGGTAATTTTAACACTCTTGATTTGTACCGTTGACAAAACGTCCCATGCTACTTGCATGTTCTGTGGATCAGAAAAAACCTCCTTATCCCGTACAAAATGAAGCGGAAGAAAAAAACCCCAGTATCTGTTAACGCGGGATTCTCTTGATGTTTACCTCAGTATTTTTTATATGCCTATTTATGAATTTTCAGGAAGCCTGGAGAACAGAAACATTCAAAAGAGCCTTCATCTTTGCAATGCATGCATCTGGCAGTTGTGGCATGTGGGGACCGGCTGGAAGAGACACTAATCATGCTGAAATCAGCAGTTCTCTTTAGCAACAGGAGGCTCTGCTTTCACATTTTTGCTGAGGATTCCCTTAAGCCTGACTTTGAGAAGAAGGTGAGTTTCTTTGTCATTTGGTAAATAAATAAATTAGAAGTCACAGATCTCTGAGAAAAATTACACTGGCATCAACAAGTAGTAACTAAGCACTTACTTTACTGTATGTTGTTTATAAATTCCTTATGCATGCATATTTTTTTAAAAAGCTCTATAACATGTAGTGTCTAATTCCTCCTCCCATGTCTTTCAGTTGAAGGAATGGCCTTCCTCATACACAAAAAAGTTTGAATACAACATTTACCCCATAACCTTCTCAGTAGGAAATGCTCAGGAATGGAAAAAGTTATTCAAACCATGTGCTGCCCAGCGCCTTTTTCTTCCGGTAAGGCACCTGGATTTCTGAGTGGGTTGCTTCAGGAAAAGGTTAATTCCACAGAAAGGAAGCTTTGCTGGTGTAACTTTAAAACCATTTTCAGGCTGAAACATCTGCTTAAAGATATTTTAGTCTGTCCTTTAGCCACTTAAAAAAAACCAAACCAGAAATTCAGCCTTACTTTTTTTTTTCTGCTAACAAAGGATGTGTGTTTCTTATTTGTCTCTGGTTCCATGAGCCTCAGACTCTCCAGAGTCAGTGGGAGAGCTCTTTCAGGGCAGATGCTTTCAGGGTAGATGCTGCGTGCCTTCCATAAATGACATTCTTTTCAGTGTACAGTCATCATATCCTCTTTACCCACTATCTCCCTGTCCATGTGTTAGCCTTAGACTGATGCTTTCAGCAATCTCTTTTCCTTGAGTTTTATTTCTTTCTCCAAGACTGTCAGATTTGCCCTGAAGGTAGTCATTCCTGTGTGCTCCAGAGGCAGGTTTCATGCAAGAGCCCTATGCATCCATGGATCTTCAGGTTCAGAGGAAATTTGTGTTCTTTACTGTTTAATACTTAGTGTCATAATACTTAGGGGCAATGGGTGTGAGCTGGAACACAGGAGGTTCCGCTTAAACGTGAGAAAAAACTTCTTTATGGTGAGGGTGACAGAGCCCTGGGACAGGCTGCCCAGGGAGGGTGTGGAGTCTCCTTCTCTGGAGACATTCAAGACCCACCTGGACACCTTCCTGTGTGATCTCATTTAGGTTCCTGCTCTGGCAGGGGGATTGGACTGGATGATCTTTCAAGGTCCCTTCCAATCCCTGACATTCTGTGATTCTGTGTGATTCTGTGATTCTGTGGCATTGAGAACATCCATCAAAAATATCTTGTTCATTGCTGTTGATTGGGGTGACTCCAATAAAGTGACATGCTGTTCACATGATCCACATTTCTTCGTTGCTGTTTTATGAGAAGTGGCGGGGGGACAAAGAAATCTTTACTTTCTCAGATGGAAACAATCAGGAGACAGCTGCACGTCCAGATACGTAGGCTATGAATACATATGTGAGAAAATATGTGCTGTCAGCAGTTCTGTTTATCTGCCGTTTAGGGGTAGACTATCAACAGCACAAAGGCCAGATGGGCTGAAAGTAACTCCAACTTCAGCAGGGATCCTCTCTCCCCTGAGTAAATATTTATATCACCTGGAAAATAATCCCTAAGCGTTAGCTTGTTCAATACAGATTGTTTGTAAGGATGTACTCAAAGGGGGTTGTTCTCACTGGGTAAACACTATTCTCTGCTCTTCCTATTTCTGTGGTATTTTTTGTCTTTTTGGTAGACTCTCCATCACAGAAACGGTTTCACTTTTATTTGTCATCACTCTTCTGATGGCACAAAAGGGTTATGTATTCATGCTGATTCCTTTAGGCTGGGCAGTGCTTTTTTGGTTCCGTTTTTGTCACTCACATGTTGCTGAAGTTTTCCAGTAACTTCCTACAAGGAATATTAGTCTGTTGCCTGTTGTCTTACCAAAACTAGGAGGCAGCGTGAACTGTAAATGTTTGTTTCTCTTGGGGCAATTGCACAATGTTGTGTGTGGTCAGGCTGAGGTTTATGGCTTTGAATAGGAAGGGTTGTCTGAGAGTAGTTGCAACTGACACTAAGTTGATATGGATATAGTAAAGAAAACAAGTTGTAGTAATAGCTGAGGTGGCAAGTGTCCAGTTGGACTTTTGGTACTCAGGTTTGCAGGCTGACAGAAGCCTGGCCTGTTCCTGTGTAATGTCAGCCACCATTATTTTATCAGTTCTTGATAACCAGGTTCTGATGTCCCCTTTGAATGAGACAAAGCTGTAGAAATCCAGTCTGCACGCAGCAGGAGTAGAGGTTTTCTAGTGTTACTGTTTAGAGAACTATTTTGACTGGTATTTTAAATAAATACCAGCAGGATGTCAGTATCCTTCTTTTTTTTTTTTTCTTATCCTTCCCTCTCCTAAGCATTTGCCCCTGCAGTGGCATAAAATGTTGGCTGGATTTAGGCAGGACCCCAGGAGAGCAGTAGTTGTGTTTATCAGCTGTTTAGCCCTCCGTTGTGCAAATTGTTTTGCTTCTGATAATGCTAAACCCGAGTGGAATGCGAGCCTTTGATTCACAAGTGCCTCTCCTGCCAAAGAAATCTCCTGCAGCACCAGCAGGCGTGTGAAAGTGGACAGGAGGGTATGAGGAATGTGTTAAGGGAAAATTGTGTTAAGAATCTTTCAATGGTTTTAGTCCCTTATAACACTAGAGCTATGGGATGTGATCCTGCAGCTTGCGGTAATGAACTGTTTTGTCCTGGGTAACAGGATGACGTACACATTGAATCTTGGGTTACTAAAATACTAAGGAAGATCATGTGGCTTCCTACGTTTTACAGAGGCACTCTGTGACATCTGATCACGTTTGCTACTTGTATGCAGGGAAAGTAGATTGAGCCTCCATGTAATCTCACAAGTCTAAATCTCTTGCGGCACTCTGCCACAATAAAACCATCAGTGGGATTTGCAAAGACGGAATTAAGGAAGATGTGGATCTTATTGTGAGCACAAAGTGAAACTTTAAAAATAAACTGGGAGACTCATGCTCTCAGCAATCACTTGAAACTGTCTTGTAATACTAATAGGGATGTTAAGACACCAGGTGAAAAACTGTCTGCTGCTCTCAGGAATGTTGCACACCACAGAGCTGGCTTGCTGCTGACTCTATTGCTGCTTCAGAGCTACTGAAATATCAGCTAAAGTATCATGGAATGCTTGAGGGATTTTTGGATCATTTTAGTTCTAATAGTAACTAACATTTAGAACTCTTCTCAAAACGTTTAATCTACTTAAGAGCTTTTAAGGTCGATTAGCAATGTCGCTGTATTATAGCTGTCATCTTGAGTACACTGAAGTATCCAGCCCAGTGGATCAGTGGCAGCACTGGGAATAAACACCAGGACCTTGTCTAGACTAAAGGATCCTTCTCTGTTGTAACTTGAGTTAATTGCTTACTACAATTAAGTTTAGTAACTCAACCTTGTGGAACTGTTACATTAGCATCAAGATTTGTGATTTGTCCCCAATTTTGGATGAAGCTCTGATAAACTGCCATGCTAGCTGTTGCAAATCACTAGGTAGCACAGCTTCACAACGCACCAATATGTGTTTACACAGTAGCGTGCTATTACTTACCAACCTTGCTAACACAGGCAGAATCTATGGAGACAGAAGTTGTGAAATCAAATTACAGATGATTGAGTATTTAAGTGAAGTGTCAGGCTAAATATAGACAGTTCTGTGCAGAACTTTTTGACAGATATACTAAGAATACTTTATATAGCTGCAAAAAAAAAATCACACTTCATTTAAGCTGTAAGTGCCTGTGGAGCGAGGAGGGAGACGAGCAGAGTCGAGCCATATTCCTGACCATTTGTTTCAAAAATCCCAGTCTGTCAGGTGTGTCTCCATGGTCTGTACTAGCAGGTGTGAACTCCGAGTACCAAATGCAGTCTGGTGTTGCTTATGCCCCAGGTCAGGTGTGTGTCATGTCCCTGCAGTCATGTCCCTCTGGTTACCCATCCTGGCAGGCTCGGCGTGCTGCCAGCCCGGGCTGTGCGGCCTCTGGTGCAGGCAGAGCAAGCTGGAGGAAGGTCTGTGCTACCACAGGCTTGCCTTGTGGTGTTCAACTGCTTTTGACACTGAAAATCAGCAGAGTCAAAAATATATTGTCTCCTCTTGTATGCTTTTGAATAAGTAAAAGCTAAATGTTGTTTTAAAGGCTGTGTAAAGCCTAAAACACTGTTTCTGAAAACTCTGTTTAGTTTGGGAACAGTGTTTGGGAACAGAGCTACATGAAAGCTATGGGACACTGAGAATGCTGGAGTTATTTAAATGAAGTTTATCCCCAGTGTAACTCCATGAAAATCCTGGGAGCTATGCAAGGAGCAGCCACAATTTTTGAAATTAAATTCCCCTACCCAAGGCAAAGTTAAATGCACAGCCAGAAGGGGCTGTGAGCAATTCAAACTGACGTGCATACGTTTTAAATAAGTCTTAACACTTCCCGTGTGAAAGAGAAAAGCGTGAAGGGCTTACGGCGAGCAGCAGAACTTTCCTTCCAGCTTGGTGGGTGTCACTGCAGGGCAACACCTCAGACACAGGAGAGGGAAGAATCTTTTGACAAACCAGGAAGGTGAGCGTGTGAATCCTGAGTGGATTGATATTGATAGATAGATATTGACAGACATTGATAAGATAACTTCTGCTCACTTTGTATTCATGTTGTGTCCTGTGTCAGACTAAATTTGGGTTGTTTTTTTTAAAAAAATATATTTTGATTTTTATATGACTTCATATAATCGGTCCCTATGAATTAGGGCTTCTAGGTGCTACAAAGTAACACACAATATCCAGGATATCCTTAAGATGAAAAGCCCTTTCTTCTTTTCAACTGTCTGTCTTCTATTGATTTACTCTTAAAATAACTGTCTTTTTTTACTTGTTTTTCTTAGTGTTGGACTCCAGGACACTTAACATTTGCAAATATTTACCTCTGAGCTCTTAGTGTGTTATTGAACTATTTGTGTCACTCATTTATTGATACCTTCACATGCTGTTTTGTACTTTTCTGTGGAAAAATGGTGTATTGCTATAACCTTCCATCAGTGATCTGGATTGTGCTGGACTTGTTTACATGGATTTTCTTGAAGCATAACTTGTGTTTAAAATATAGAGACACTTTGCTTGTCCTGCTATGTAGGAAAAACATGTAGTTACCCTGTCAGAAATACAGGTTGAGGATTTGTTAAACGTGGCTAAATGTCAGTCTGAATCCCCCAGTGTTCAGTCAGGTGAAAAATCTCACTTAAGTCCATACTCATGGATTTGGCATCTTAGTGGATGCCTGTTGAGCATACTTAAAGGTTATTTTTTCCCCCTACTTGTTCAAAATCTTATTGTTCACTGTCTTTTGGAGGTAATCTTCAGTCACAATACATTTCAATTTATGTAAAATTTAATTTCTTTAGTAGAATTTATTAAGTTACCTGCATAAATAGGAGAGTTTGTCATTACTGTCGTTGCAGTTGGATGAGGGAGTGATTGTTACGTTCCACAGCATGGTGAACATCAATAGGCTTTTGGATTTGCTTTTCAAAGAAAGAAAGAAAGAGAGAGATGGGGCTTTTGGCTGAGACCAAAATAAGAAAGTTTCACTCCCTCGGGAATTTTTGGACAGTTTTAGCAAATAATGAAGAAGAGCAACAAGAATGCAGTTGGAACTGATGGCCAAGTGTAACTAATGTTATTTATTACTCAACAAACAGTGCTGGTGCAAACAGCAGGGGAGTTTTCTCGGACTGTTGGAGCACTATATAATTTGCTCTACTAAAATTAATGACTGAGCATGTAAGGATTGGGACAGCCACAAGGGGGAACATTGTCAACAAGGACAGATTAAATATCCTGGATCTAATTTAGGGTTTACACCCTTCTGACTTGACTAACTTTACTGTGGTTATTCCTGATTTAGAGTCTGATAACAGAGATCAGAATCTGACCTGTTAAGTTTTAATACAGCATTTCTATTTACCAAGCAAATTTTGTTCTTCAGGAGGATGCATATACATTTTTGTGATCAATAGGGGTTTCTTCATTAGTGTGAAACATCTGTGTATATTAATATTGAATGTGCACAAGGAGCACAAGGTTGTAAAAAGAAAAACAGTCACTAGAAAGGCATATAAAGAAACATGATACCAAATGGAGAGGAAAAGTTTTCTGAGGAAAAGTTGGAGGAAGTGGAGGAAGCTCTGTGTGCTGGCCAATCCAACTGCAGGATCAGGATCCAAATTAGCTTTTGTGACTGATTGTGAAAGCATCTTTCATTCACTCACAGAGTAGCAGATTCATAAGATACCATATAGCATATAATTTTCAATAGTAATCCTTTCAGAATCCTCACTATACGTTGTGTAAAATCGCATGTTTTCTACAAATGGTTAATTTTTTTGTGTACAACAATACCACTTACAGATCCCTAAAAGAACTAACAAAGCTATGTAAATATATATTCTTTGGGGTTTATTTCTGAACTGAACTAAATCAGCCTTGCAGATTTTTTTTTGAGAGCTTAGTGGATTACTGTCTCACATGAAGGTTAGAATCCAACTCCTGTCAGCCAGTAGCTGTTTTGCTGTGCAGTTAAAAACAAACAAACAAAACCCAGCGAGCCAATAACCTGGTAACTGATGTTCCTCTGTGTAATTACATTCAGCTGATAAATCAATAACCTCTTTCCAATTATCAGTTTAAAATACAAGTACTTTTTGCCAATAATCTTCCTTTTTGTTGTCTATTTGGTTTGTTTTTCATCTTTTCCTCTCCTCACTCTGCAAACCTTTAAAGGTCATTTTAAAGGATGTGGATTCTCTCCTTTATGTGGACACTGATGTTCTCTTCCTGAGGCCCATCGATGACATCTGGCACATCCTGAAAGAGTTCAACTCAACGCAGCTAGCTGCTATGGCCCCGGAACACGAAATACCAAAGATTGGCTGGTATAGTCGATTTGCACGTCACCCTTATTATGGGACAACTGGAGTCAATTCTGGAGTGATGCTAATGAATTTAACACGGATACGCAACACTCGGTTCAAGGTGGGAAGAAATACAGCTGTTGCAGGAATGTATTTATGTGTGTTTTTCACATCTTGTAAAACTTAGTATAAAATTATATAAAGTTTGTAATATAAAGAATCTGAAAAAGATAGAATTATATAGTTGGATACTAAAGCCAGTTGTAGTGAAAATTATTATTAAAATAAGTGAATTATTATTAAAATAAGAGGCTGGAGCACCGAGAACTTGCAGATGAAGCAGTCTGTTAGCAGTAATAAAAATGGCTTCTTCAACTTTGCATTTTCCCTTGAAGGGTACGTGAAAGAACAAATTTGAGGATCTTCAGAGGCAGTCACTGTATTTTTTTTTTTTTTTTTTTAATTGGGAAGCTTGCTGTAAATATTCAGTGAAATTGGTGATTTTTTGCATCTGCTGTAGATAAAATTTTGTATCCTGCTGCAGATCAAGTGATTCTGTGAAATGATATAAATGAGAAGGCAACATTTTTTTCTGACATCTTCTCTCTTTTGTGAAAGGCCTGGCTTGTAAAATCTCTATTTGTTCCATTGAACAAGTATTCTCTAATCTCTATAAAAACTTTATTTACCCCAAGTGGTCTTGTTCCTCTGTCAAGGCCAGGGGTTTCCTGTACTGCTACAGGAACAGCTTGGGTAAAGAAAGCCCTCACTCTTAATACCATAATTCCCGGGGGAAGATAACTTGCAGTCTGCACTTTTCTTTGCTTTAATACCTCAGTTTTCACCCTGTCCCTGCATTTTTGGATTTTTCCACTTTTTCTCCCTCTTGTTGCTCACAGTAGGAAGATTGTGAATAGCAGGAGCTGACATCAGAGCTACACCCAGGAGACTTTGCTTTCCTGTTGAGATAAACAGGAGCACAGTCAGCTCTGCTGTTCCGACTCTATCCAGGTCTAACATTTCCTGGCAGTTCTTCATTTTTCACCTGGGTATCTGACATGGCTTAGCAGACTTGCAAATATGTGGGTGCCACACTCCAAGTCATATATCACATCCCTGTTCATGGTGTTAACACATTGCTTCTGTTTTTCTGTCCTGCAGAACAGCATGATACCGAGTGGTTTGAGTTGGGAGGAAATGTTATATCCATTATACCAAAAGTACAAAAACTACATTACATGGGGAGACCAGGATTTGCTAAATATAATTTTTTACTTTAACCCAGGTAAGTAATGATTCTTGGAGGCAGGATTATCTGTGGTAAGAAAATCTCTTGAACTTGAAAAATTTTTTTAAAGTGCTATTTGTTATTTATAACGTGTATAATGTCCTCTGGCATGAAGTTAATATGTACGTGCATTCTAGGATTTACAACCTATGAAAATACATCTGAAAGTGGTGCAGGTAGTGGGGCTCAGACTGGGTTCCATTGGAGATAGAAATCTGTTCTCTGGAGATTCTGGGAAAATATGGAAGTATAACATTAGTGATCAGAAGAAAAAAAAAAGCTGTACATGTGGTTAACAGCGTCACTGGACAAGGGCCCAGCTGAAAAAATGGGTTTGTTTCAGGTGTTTATCTGAATGTGAAATTGCCAAACTTCCTTCAAAGATGTGCTCTATTTTTCTGATATTTATGCAAATAGGTTACAAAGCTAATAGATAAATGGACACAGCCACTGAATATCTCCTCTGAAACTGTTGCCCTCCCCACTTTGGCTCCTTCACTAAAAGTTGCTTTTTGAGAAAGGTGTTTCCAGGCTCGCCGCTGAATGACGCAGCCCCACCAGGCACCAGGACAGTGTCACCTATATTCTGCTGCTTAGATTTGTGTGTTCCTTACTCTTCTGTATTCTGCTTGCTCTGGGACTACAAAGAGCTACGAAGGACTTCAAGTCTCTCAAAACCTTGTTCTCTGAGAACACCTGTCCTAGTGTGGACCAGTGTGACCAGTATGTATGTACGTGTGAGCCCATCAAAATGTTATATCTGATTCCTGTCCATCACTCTTGGCTCCATAAACGAGCTGTAACATTTTTGGTTTGTCCTTCATTTCCTCTTGAATTGGAGTCTTACTCACATGAGTGTGTATTTCCAAGGAACTGACAAGTTTAAGCATCTTTTTTTTAAAAGGATGTGAATTTTTCCACAAGTCCTGAAACAGTTTCTGGAAATCCAGCCCCTTGAAAGTATTTTGCACTGATCACATAGAAATTACTTCAGGCACTTCCAAAAACATCTGAGAAATGCAAGGAGTTCAAAATTGTAGCATAGCACACGCTTCCCAAAGAAGCAGAGAACCTTATTTCATGCTTCTGGATGCTGCGTATCCATTCTTATTTGCTTTTCCTTGTTTCCTATGTGGCTTTGTATTCCCTCAAGTGATCTTAAGAACAGAATAAGTTTGGATTTATCTATCTTTATTCTGTTCCCTTTTCTTTTTCTCTAAGGAGTCATAGGGTAGGTAATTGGGTATACCCAAATCCAGGCAAAAAAAAAAAGGTGAGAGCACAAGCAAAGCAATAAGCTACCATCTGTTTGCTGCAGACAGATGTCAAACATCAGTGTCCCTGGTATATCATGTATTACCCTCAATCCGAGGGGAAAAATAAAGTGGAAAAAAATCTTCATTGTGAATTCATAAATTAATTTCCAAAGAGAAATGAATGTTATGGGAGGGTCTGCTGAGGAAGGTGAAGCCAGATTAGTTGTGAATTCAAACTAACTTCAGTGTGGAGGTAAAAAACAAGGATTGCAAAAATATTTTAATTTTGTGATGAGAACATCCTCTATCACATGCACATGTTGAGACTTTTCTGCACCATAGTCTGTCTTTTCCTTGTAACTAGTAAATAATTTTTTACAAGTTACGTACCATCGGACTGCACAAGAAAAGAGAACGAAAGAACTGGATACAATTAAAAGAGAAAATCTAGACTTCCCTGAGGTTTTAGGCTGCTGGGTTGTCGAGACTGGCCTGGGAAGGAGTCGGTCAAGACGATGCAATGCCTTGGCTTAAAAATCCACAGAACTGTGTTACCTGGGGCCTGAAGAGATGCGCCCTTTTCCCCATCTCCAAAGGCTGTTCTGGTGATTAGTGCATCTGAAGCCTCACAGAGCAGCTGTTTGAGTCCAGCTGTGACAGCAAAAGATGCACAAAAGCGTCACGGTGAGGAGAAGATCAAGAATACTCAAGTGCCATGTACGAAAGCTAATAAGCACCTGATGACATCCTCTTCCCAGAGTGACCTGCTGATGAGCTGTACTTGCAAACATCTGCTCGGGATTACTGAAAGGATTCCCGTTAAGCGTGACAGGGTTTGGATCAGGCGTCACTACTCTGCCTGTCTTTCCAGCAGCACTGGGGAGCAGTTCTGAACGTGTGATAGGTCAGGCTGAATGGAAACCACTCAGAATCGACCCTATCTGGAGAAGTCTCCTGCTAGAGAGGCCTTAAGGGAAGAAATGTTTCAGAAACTTATTCTCCTACTTCTTCCAGATCCACACAGGACCCAGCTGCAGACTTCTTGGGAAGCTAAGAAAGGCCAAGTGAAGAATTGAATCTTCAGTGCTTCTCCACAACCCGCTGGCATAGTGCAGTGATTCATTGTACTGCATCTCTGATGCAAAAAGGTCACAGGGACTGGTGTGATTTATTATGAGCATATTGCAAATACTGCGAGTGCATAAGAAAGTTTAAAAAAAAATTAATCAGTAGGAGAAAGGAAGTTCCAAGACCTTTTGAGAAATTAGGCTCATCTTTAAATAACCCTGACCTGTGAAATTAATGGATGATGGCTCTTGCAAGGACTGTGGATAAAATACACGACCTGTTATGCTCTGTTGTATCTCAGTATAACAAACTGTCATAGCCTCAGTGAAAGCTTCAGC
>NW_010311028.1:17549-30864 GCF_000700745.2 Antrostomus carolinensis
AGTTTTCCTGTGCAGTCTCTGGAATCATTCAGGATTTTGTATAACCCTCACTGCTGTGTGTGCTGCCCCAGTCATTTCTGTTAACCCCGGGAACTTACTGGGGCAGAGGACCCTTGATAGTGCCACCTGGTGCATACTTTGGGTTTGAATCTGTCACTTTGAGCTTTGTAAAATGCTCCCTTGGTTTATTTTTGCACTCAGTCTTTGTGTTGCCCTCTCTTTCTGTTAGTTCAGGTCTAACAGTGCTGAGATATGTACAGTCATCTCCCGAGGAAAGGAAGCTTCTGTGTCCAGCTGCTGCTTGGGGTATTGACAAAAGAAGTAACTGAATTTTTTTCTGATGGTCAGTCAGAGCTTTTTCACAGAAATGTGGTTTCATTTGTTGTAACTTGTTTGATGTGTCTTTTTTCTTTGGCTTTTTTTTTTCTCTCCTCCTCTATCCCCCCTGACTGATATTGGCAGAGTGTCTCTATGTGTTTCCATGTCAGTGGAACTACCGGCCTGATCACTGTATGTACGGAAGCAACTGTAAAGGTGCAGAAGAAGAAGGTGTCTCTATTCTGCATGGAAATAGAGGTGTCTACCATGATGACAAACAGCCTACCTTCAAGGCACTCTATGAAGTGATACGTGATGTAAGTCTTCTATCTCCACAGAGGCAGTCCTTTTATTTCAGTGTAGATTACTGCTTTAACCGGGCACTCAGATCACTGTTCCAGCAGATCTGGCTGAGCATAGTTGTGCTTTATGTAAACTCACCAGACACCAAATAACAAGGTTGCTTTGGCCTCTCCTGTCTTACTGCATGTGTGTATTTGAGATTATTTAAATGATCCTCCTTCATATCATACTAAACTTCTAATCAAAAAGGCTGATAAATTGCTTTTCTATAATACTGGAAGTGGAAAAACTGTTTAAATTGAGTTTTTCCTGCTGGTGCTGCAGCTCTGGTCCATAAATACCTGATGAAAGCTTGTCCTCCCTGAGCACATAGTGCCTCTGGGCACATGGAAGGCAGAAGCTTGCACACAGGTTCATATTTCCACCTTGGATGTTTATGTGTACAGCTCTGCTCTCTGAAATACCTGTTTTGTTCCAGTGTTCCTATGTTAGTAAAGCTCCTTTACACACAGACTCTAGAAATACAGTTTCTGGGAAGTTGGCTATTTCAGGTAATACACCCAGACAAACTTTTCTGTAAGTAAGCACTCCCAGGCAGCCCAGTATTTGAAGTTGACAGGCTCTGGTGACACTCTGGGAAGGTGAGGGACAAGTCATCGCTGACCTATATAAGGTTTGATCTTACAGAAACTTCTAAAATGCCATTTTGGAACTAGTGAAAACTAATAATGCTTTTTTTCTTTTCTTAGTTTCCATTTGAAGACAATCTCTTCCAGTCTTTGTACTACCCTCTGCAGTCAAAGTTTCTGGATACAGTGCACACTTTATGTGGGAGAATTCCACAAGTATTTTTGAAGCAAATTGAGAAAACTATGAAGAAGGTGTATGAAAATCGTGTCATTGTCTACTTGGGGGCCAACCATAGATACTAAATGTAGCTATATTTTTACACAGAGTTTTTAATTCTTGCAATCCCATCTCATGAAGCATACATTTAAAAAGAGTAAGACCTGCTTTACTGACATACAGAATTAAAATATTTTCTTTATCCAATTTCTTAATAACCTCTGAAATTACAAAACCAGAAGAAATATTAGAAGTCTGTCTGAACTGTCCTTTCTTAGGCCTTTTTTTTTTCCTCTTCTTACATTTCTCTTGGTTGCAACAAGGAGAGGTGATGATTCTCCTTTTTATTTGATGAGTTTAGTGTGATTATTTGTTTAAGAACAGCTGTATTCACAGTAACTTTTTTTTGAAGTTGTGCAAAAGCCTGTACTGATCTTAGATTTAATGAAGAAGTTATGGTTTGAGCTGTATAACATATAGGGAATATGACTCTTGAAATGATAGGGCAAATATTTTTGACTGTCATGAGAATGCTGAATTACAGCAAAGATCACTTTTGTGATAGGAAGAGTTAAAATTTACTATAGTAAAGGGAAAGTATTTGCTTAAAATTGCACTTCTGTCTGAAGGTATATTACCTGCTGTTCTTCACGTGTAGGGTCTAAGATTTCTCTTACTTAAAAAGATTAGGGGAGTAGAAGTGCCTATTTACTTTGTATTTTACAGCACTTTTTGTCTAGTGATTGTCATTTTCCCCCTCTGCTCTTCAGTAGCGGCTTCTCATGGAGGAATTAGGAGGAAAATAATTACAACATAAATAGGAAAACAGTGCAGGAGGGAAGTGGAGTGGAAGCTGTGGCACCTGCACAGCTAATGCAGAACAGAAAGAGGATCCTTTCTTGTGTGGACTGTGGTCATGGTCTTCCCCTCCACTATCCTACAGGTTTAAGAATTTATTCCCTAACTTGGTAATACATTAGACAGTCCAAGGATATTGTGAATGAAGAGTACAAAACCAGGTACTATTGATCTATTTTCCTCTTTAATTGCTATTTACTGCACAGTAACAACTGTATCCCACTCAGAACAGTTCTTCCATCCCTGTGTTGGGAGACGGAGAAAGCTGCCTCTGACCCCCTTTTTTCTGCTTCACCAAGAAATCTGGGGCACAGAAACGCTTTTCTGCCTGGCATTTTTGTTCCTGGAAGCAGAGAGTTTTATACTAGGATCATAATGAATAGCCTCAAAATGAAGGAGGATACAAGATGGCTTTTGTTTATTTAAAATACTTTATGTAGTTTGGATTTCAAAAGTATGATGATCATCTTTGGATGTGCACAGATAAGAGATTATTAAAACTGGCAGTAGCTGAAAGGTGGTAGGGATGAGTCCTGGAGGAACTGGAAGTGAGGACACTCCTGAAGAGCAGTGATAGAAGAGCAGACTCCTCAAGGGCGTTTTCTAAGTGTAAGCCCTGAGGGGTGTGTGTAGGTGAGTGCTTAATGAAAACAGCAGAGAAAATGATCTTACTTTTCAAGTCTGTTCAGCAAAAAAAAAAATAATCAGCCATTACTTGGAACTACTCACTTTAATAGGCAAAGTAGGAGAGGGGTGAAGAGGGTGAGATCTTTAATGAAAGGAAAACTGATATACACATTGTATATCTTGAACATGTAACATACATTTATTAGAGAGAAATATTTGGGGTGTATGGATGAGGGAAAGGATATGTTTCCTAAGATAAAAAGTAGAATTGTGGTTTTGGGGATTTCTACCCTCTCCAGTTTCATAAGAAAATAGACTCCAAGAGAAAGTCCTTTTAGCTTGCACATTCCTCTCTCCCTCATGAGTGGCAGCTCATGAGAGGAGGGAAAACACAAGCCTTGCCGGCATCTCAGGCTGCCAGATAAACAGGCTGTACACACGATGAAGTGCCAACAAACTTTTCTCCAAACACTAGGGTGTGAAAATGTCTGTGACACATCCGTAAGCCTGCTGGGTGCCTGATAGAGGACAGCAAACAGCATCACTCCAGAGTCATCTGAGTAGAGAAGGTGTTAAGATAGAGGATTGGAATAAGGGCGTATGGTGTTGGTCCTAGAAACTTCACTGCTGGTCTGGGCTCGTCCCCACAGGTGTGACAGACAAACAGGAACCTCTGTTGTTTGCGCCTCTGTGTGCTGCAAATTCTAATCAACAATTTTTATGTGTGTTCCTGACTCAGATCCCTTATCTTGCAGTGTCTGCCACGTCAGTGTAAACTGACGTGCAAAGGACAGAGCCAGCTCTGCATCTATTTTGATTGAAAGCCCTGTACCCAGAAAGGCATTGAAACTCAAGTGTAGATGTTACTGTCTCTGGCAACTTGCCTGAGTATTTTCTATTTCAGCTGAAGTTTTAGTCACCACTTAAAAAGAACAGCACATTGTTAGCTACAGAGAAAAGTTTGAAGATGTGACCCAAATGAACACTGAAGACTTCAGAATCAGAAGGCAAGGCAAGGAAAATTCAGCACGCTGTTTTATAACGTTTAAGATAATCTGAGCCTAACATACAACAGGTAAACCTTTTAGGCTAGCGATGCTGAGAACTTGTAAAAAATATTAACTTGGTTTTTGGTCCTTATTTTCAAGTATTTTCAAGGGTAAAGCTGACTGCAGGTCAAACGAGGATAGATGAGACGCACGCTGGGCACTCGGAATTCCTCATTTCTATGGTATCTCCCAGCCACGGAAAGTTGCAGAGCAAAAGTCTTGTTGCCCAGACAGTTGTAACTCTGGTGCTAAAGCCTCTGAAGTTCAGTGATTGTGTAAGCTCTGATTCAGCAGAACCCTGCAACGTTAAAATGAAGGAGTGGAATTCGTTACAAAACAAAGGCATTATTGCATATAAAGGGATTAGAGATTAAACCAGCGCTTTCTATGTTTACAGGAGGTGCTGCATTATGTTTAGAAAGAACTGTGTTATGTTCTCAACAGCTATTAAAATATATGAAGTATACGCTTTAACATGAAGACTTTGGTTAATGTCATCTCAACTTGCAGGAAGAATGGGGGAGGTTCTCCCTTGCTGTGCTTTTTCTGAGGAAAAAAGCTCTAATTTGAGCTCTCCAAAGTATTTTAAAACCATTATGTAACTTTGATTTTTGTTGTTGTTGTTGTTGTTAGGATTATTAATTCATATTTTTGTTACACCTTCTAAAACCACGTTATATTTTGGTTTTAACAGTAGTTGATTCTAGTATTAATCTTACTTAGAAATCAGTTTTCATTCATTTCTTATTTCATACTTGTGAGTAACTCCTTGTTAATTAGCCTTCATTTATTTTAATAATGGCGTGTGTAAATACTTATATAGACTTTATATCCTCATTTCCCCTTCCTGTCATGTATTTTAGTTATTTCTAATGGTATAAAAGAACCAAAACACCTTTGCTAATGTAACACCTTGAGCAGTGTCATCATAACATAGGGCAGAAATGGTAAAAGTTTTCCTCAATGAACAGAAACTCCAGCATGTGGAATGTGGATATCAAAGGGAAAGAATCACCTTTCACACTGAGAAGGGAACAGCAGGGTGCAGCCCAGAGGACTGTGCCCACGTTATTTGAACATAAGCCTTAACCCAGCCAGTAGTTGATACTCTGAATTTTGCTGGTGTAGTCACTAGTGTATGCAGTGCATAAAGTTAAACGTGTAACCGAGTCCTTGCTGTATCAGCGTCAAATATTGGGGGTTTAAATTTGCTCTGTTACACCTGAACTTGCCGAAGATAAATAGGGGCTTTATGTAAAGAGCTGCTGAGCTCCTCCTTTTAGCCCAAAGCCATTTAAGAAAGCGTCAGGTACCAGTGTGCTTTGTGCCACAAAGAGCTGCCAGAGTGGGAAGCATTTGATTACATCATTTATATAATGTCAGAGTTTTTCCAAGCTATTTGCCTGCACATCACAAAGTGGGCTTAGATAGCTCTGCTGTCGCTCTGCTTACAGGTGGAAACTGGAAACTGCTCTGTGTGTGTGTGTGTGTGCACAACCAGAGCATATGTGTAAAGAATTCTGTACCTTTATCATTTAATTGCTTGTGTATTTGTATTTGGCAAGTGCACCAGTTGTTTATAGCTCCCAAGGAGGCCTAGCAGTGCATTTCTGTGTTGATGAAGATCCTTTGGCTTACATTACAAATAAATGAAGTTTTAAGCAAGCTCTGTGTTTTCATAGTTTTCTTTTAAATGTAAGATTTGTGTGTGTGTGTGTGTGTGTGTGTATACTGGGTCTGGCTGGGATGGAATTCAGTGCTAGTGATGTTATATTGTACATACACAGTGTATGTCTGCATCAAGCAGAGAAAAATGTTCCTCTTTTACAATTTTACTCTAGTCAGAGAGTATTAGACTGGAGATGGTACTGAAAAAGACAAATTAACTTTCCTCAAAGTGCTAACGTGCCATGCTGCAACTCCAGTTGTGTTGTGGTGACCATAGATCAGAACCTGCTCTCAAACTGAAGTTTTACCTCTTACTTTTTACTGTTTCTCCAATACCCTCTTTTCCTTCAAGGATTTGGTCATTTAGCGTCATTTCCCTTCCCTTCTTCTTGTATTTAATGTTATTTTTTGACACTCTTGTGTAGTCACTGCGGCCATGTCCTCAGTTGCACCACAACATCTCTGTGTGACAGAAGTTTGTGAGCTGTCTATTCAGCCAAACCAGTTGTCCGCCTGGTGATGAAATTGTTTTCTCACTTGCTCAGCTTGCTCAGCTCTATGGTATGTTGGGCTCAGTCACACTCTCTTTGAAGTCAAGAATAAAACTCCCAGTGATATTCATGAGAAAAGGTAAGGCCAGCTGTGAAACAATAGTGCTCTGTACAGCACTTCCTGCTCTCTGCCCGGGAGCTGTGTGGCTGCTGGTGTTTGGTTACATGTTCCATAATCAGACTGGTCCGTGCTGTCCTGAGATTTTTCACTTGCAAACGTGGCTCCAGTCAGTGTTGTTGTGGGGAGAAGACACAGTTTTCCAAGGCACATGCTAGGCAGAGGTGACACGGGCACAGCAGCAAACAGGACGGGCATTTACCTGGTGGTGATTCAGCGGAAGGGACCTGAGCCGTGGTTTCCCACGTCCCCATTGCTGTACTGCTGGATTTGTTACATCAGTCTGATCTCATCGGCTGCAGCTCTTCTATTGGGAGCAAATAATAAACTCTGGGTTCACTGAAGAGCACAGGTACCTGCAGCTGAGGCAGCTGGGGACTGGAATAGTCTCTTTCTCCCCTGCCCTTGCTGCTGTGTGCACATGGATAACCCTGGCTCGGGCTGCAGGAGACATCGCGCTGTGGAGTACAAGTCTGAATGGAGCTCAGCTGTGATTTTACATTCATCCTCATAAGTATGATCCTGGTGGAGATAACTCCTCTGTGTGTTCTGTGACATTTACAGCTGGGAATAAAGTACTACTAACTGAAAAATATGTCAGACTTTGATACTGGGATAAATCCTGACACTTCATCATCTTTGGCACAAACTGTCGATTTAATTTAAAATAATTTCTTTCCCGCTGCTTCAAGAAGAGGTTCCTCTCCTAAGAATCAAGTAATGTAAAGGAGCCAAATTTCACAGAGTGTTTTGCTTCTCTCCATCAGATACAGTCAAAAATGATGCTAATAAATGGACACTAAATACCCATCCGGAGATGGGGTGACACAGGCACACGGGTTTCCTCCACAGAGGCTGGAAACGTTCCCCTGCGGCGCTGGTGAGACAAGTGTGGATCTACACTGGGGTCCATGCAGACTGCAGCCTCCCGAAGAACCATCGTTGGCACGAGATAAGGAATTGCTCTTTGTGCTTCAGAAGAAAGAGCAATGTTTGGAAATTTTGCTTTCATTCTGGATCAGAATGAAAAAACAAACTGTCAACACTTCCTTTGAAATGAAAATTAAAATTGAGACAAAACACCAACATGAGAAGCAGCGTTTTAAGATTAACGAAGTACTTTGTTAATGTTTGCTTTTGAGGTAAAATATTTTGGTTTGACTTTGACATTTCTCTAAATGTACCCTAATTGCTTATGTTATTTTGTGAAAACTACAGTACAGTCCAAAAATGTGTAACAGTGTCTTAGAACTAAAATATTTTGGTTATACTGAAATAATGACGCTGAAACGACACAGCCCTTTTTTTAAAGAAGAAAATGGCATCAATTGACCTGTCCCTGCAGAAGTGTCTTTCCCAAATCCTTCTGAAACAGGTGAATTCCCTGCTGTGGTGGTCAGAACTGTGCAAAGCAGGTGCCTCCTCAGGGTACACACCTTTAAAAAAAGATCTTCCTCTTCTGCTCGGTGCTCCTAAAGGGCAACTTGTTTTGAATACTGAAAAAACAAGTCTGTTTGTTGGGGTTTTTTTCTGACTGATCTTGTAGTGTGCAGAGCAGTCTATGAGAAGGTCTGTGTCCTAGGAATATACTGGGAGGAAGGTGTCAGAAAGCAGCTTGGAAAGAAAACTTCACTGGCACTGATTCTCCACAGGCTCTGGGATTAACAGAAGAATAATGTGGGGACTTGATGTGTGTCAGCGCAGGGGTGAGGGGCTAATCTAGGTAAAGCCTGGAATGTTTATCACATCTAACTGTTCCTTTTTATTTTCTTAATCTCACTGTGAGTACTCCTTCAAAATAACCCCCAACTCCAAATACAATCTTTATGTTTTCAGCCTTTTCTGTAAGCTATCCTGATCTTCTGATATTCCCAAGTCTTCCAGATCTATTAGAAGCCTATTAAAGGTTTTTAGTCATTTTCTCAGAGGAGGGACATAATTTGTCTTGAAGTGGCTCTGAGTTACTTCAAAAAAACCACCAACCTTTTCCATTCTGAATGGTTCAGAGACACAACTTTTTAGTGTCATTTTATTGTACTATACTTGAGTTTCTGCAGCTACAAATTAAAAACCAAAGCGAACAAACAAACCCCCCAGCCTCCTTTTGTAAATCCTTTGATGTGGATCGACGTACAGTATTTTCTGAAGATCTAAGTGGGCTTGAAATACAGGATTCTTCTTATTTTCTTTTTGTTCTCTCTATTTGGATTCTGCCACATCTCTCTTGCTTGGTATTGTATCGAATCGCTACCGGTTCTTTCAAAGCACACCAATCAATTTCAGTTCAAACTGAGCTGAAATACCTTACAAATTGCTGTCGCACATCAATGAATGAAATGACTTTAAATCAGGTTAGGTCAGGGATTTCTAGATATCTAATCTAAGCTTCATTATCGAAAGCAAAAGTATCTGCTGGTCCTACACCCTCCATCATTTTAATCCACATCGGGCCTCTTGATCTGTGCCCGGGGGTTGGACAGTCAATAATTCTGTAGAAACTTTCAAAAGTCTTACAGTCCTAAACTTCAAGAATCAGGTTTTGTTGTTTGTTGTGGAGTTAAAGACCTTCCAGGACAGTGAGAGAAACCAGCCCAGCTAAGCCCCCACCGCTGCCGGGGTATCCTCTGTTCCTCTGCCTTCCCGTGTGCCGCTGCTTTTCCCTGCGTTAGCTGTCCTGGCCGTGCTGAGCTGCTGGTGGTGTGGAGAACCAACGCTGGAAAAACGATGGTCTTCACCTGGGTCGAGACGAAGGAAGGAACAGGACATGCAGGGCTGTAATACCCTGTTTGGGTAGGGCACATGAATCCCTTAAAGATCCATTGGAATGGGCAATCTGATATTTTTGGCCCTTCTTTTTGTTTTTGTCTGCAAAGAGTGTGACACGATTACGTGGCTGTCACTTGGTTTCTAGTTTGTTTTAATTTTTGTTGGTATTTCAGGAAGATGAGAATGTGGAGGTGCATATAATTATGCTGTATAACTGAGATGGTTCTTCTGTCTTCCTTCAGTACAGATGAATATTAACATCAGTCTTAGCAATGCTTGGTCTGAGCTTATCAAGAGTAAGATCAAGTAAGAAAATAGAGATTTGTCCCAGTGCTTCAGGCAGAACTGGACTCGTAGGCAGGACCTGGTGCTGCTCTCTTTGAAAACTCTCAAAAAATATGTTTTGCAGAAGTTTAAAAGAAATCTAAAATGTAAATCTGAACAAGGCTTTACCTAAGTTTAGTGCAAGAAGAAAACTGAAATTTGGATTGAAAAACAATTTCTTGTCATTATTTTGTTAAATGTTTAAACCCACCACATCTCCTTTCCTACCAAGGTTATTTTTTCTTTTATTGATTCTCAGTAAATACTCCACAAGCAGGATTGGGAACTGACACAAAATGAAATTATACTCAGTGTGTGTGTGTTTATCACAAGGTGTGCCACATATCTTACAAAGAAGAGTAATTATAATTTGTGTTTCATTAATGAAGAAACGCACGTATAATTGCTTAAGTCATTTGCTTGAGATCACACAACAAATCAATGAGGAAACTACCTACAAGCTGGTTTGTATTCTAGGATTATATTTAAAGGTTTCTCCTTTGAAAATGGACGGAGAAGATGACGTGCTGTGGATTGAAATATTTAAGTTAAGGAGCTGTGGATTTCCAAATGTGCAAACCTCCCCTAAACTGAGCTTCATCCTAAAATGCAACTGAAATAATCTCTGTTAAACCACAACTATACAAGTCATTCATGCATTTTCTTTGCTTTATTTCCATATAAATAACTGTGGGTTTTATTTTGTTCCTGCTCCAGAGGAAATGGTTCTAGTTTCCTCATAAACAGGTAGATATTATTTGCATATCTTTAAATATTTTCCCTGAAACAAAACAAAATATAGTGTTTTCATTAATTCTACATGTCTGTTGTTGAAATTTGAGGACATCTTGATGTTCAGTGTTTGTCTTCCCTCCCCCCCAAAAAAAATTCAATTTAAAATGTCTTTTCCTGTAGAAACCAAAAAGTTTTTCAAAGTATATTATTTGAAACATTTCCAGGTGTACATTTGGAATTACATTATTTGAAAAACTTAATTCTGCTTTCTTCAAAATAGGAAATTTCATCATGCAGCATTAGACTCAAACCTCACCTGTTACTTTGTGAGTGCAAAGAAGTGGCTCTAAAGTACTTCAGGAAATGGTTGAGTGTGTTTTATTCTATTACAAACTGTTAAATTAGTTTTATATTTATGTACAGAATGTGGTATAAGAATTTAGAAGAAGCATATTTCTTTTTGTTCTGCAACTTGCTTTTTTAGTGAAGAAATGCTGTGTTGTCCCAGTTTTCAACAGTAATTCTAGGTATCTTGGGAATAACTGTAATATTTTTTTTTCCTAGCAACACAACTTTCCAAATTGACAATTACAGGCTTTATTTTGTTGGGTTTGGTGATACCTGTAAATGGAATGAGATGTTGTTTAGGATGATTGAATTTGCTCTCCTGGGGTTTTTTTTTTAAGTAGGTTGTGTAACTGTACTAGACTTTAATGTGCATGTTTATGCCTCTCTAGGCTTGTTTTGGCTGGTGGGATTCTTTAAGAGCAATCATGCTGGGAAAGGCAGTTCCTGGGGAAGAGATGAAAATTGAGAGCATGTGACCAGCCCTGAGAATTATTGCAAGGAGCAAGCTGAGCTAATAGGGGATCTGGGGGGAAATGCAGTCAGCTGGGGTATAGGAGTTATTTAAGAGAAGCTCTGCCCTAGGAAGGGTCTGGTCTCCACACTTCTGAAGGTTGTAAAGGTAAGCTAGTGTTTTTGTTACATTAACTGGACTTGGATACCTCTTAAAATAATTAAGTAGAGCTGAAGGGAAAGGACAAGTTAACCTGTAACCTGAATTTCTGTTGTTGGTGTGTCGGCATACAGGGTCAGCACTGCTGTTACCAGCCCAGTATCCACCACTTGCTTTGAAACCTTCCCCTGTCCTCTCCCAACTCTTTTCTTAATGTGTCTCTTTCCACGTTGAAGAAGTTTTCCACTTTTCACCATGTAGAGTACCCACTGATGTTTCAGGGGAGGATATTGTTAATGCTGTAGGGAGCGTATTATTGTCTAATTATAAAAGCAAACTAACGTGGTTTCAATTAATACAGATTTCTGTTGCTGGAAGGGTAACACGCTGCAGAGGGCTTGGGGCAGGGAGAGCCATGGGAGCAGAGCAGCACGGGTAAGATGGCTAATAATGAAAATTGTTAACAGTGTCCATGTCTTGATGATGAACTAAGCGGTCAGAAGGAAAATGGCAACTAAATTGACTATGGTATGACTACCTTGTATACTAAGGTTTATTGAGTTTGGGTTCTTTATTTTATTTTATTTTATTTTATTTTATTTTATTTTTATTATTCCCCTAGAGATTTGGGCAAATCCCATCTTCTTTGTCTCTCCGGACATTTGTTTGGTTAATAGAGTTAATGATGCTGGCTGGTTGCAAGGGAAGATGTAACACAAGAAACACGTACAAGAAAGTGAAGTGCCAAGTCCTCAGTATCGCTGCTGAGGTTTCTCCTGTAAGTGATGCCCCGTGGGGAATGCCATTTTCCTGTTAAGAAGCTGAGAATCAATCTGTGGCACAAAACCCAGACAATTCCCTTGTAAAGCACTCAGAAGTAGTAGCACTCTAAAGTTGCACTTAAGCAAGCTTCTAGCTATTCGTATTTGGCCAGAGAGAGCCCCCGAATACTAAATCTGAGGTATCTGTATCTGCTTTCAGCTATTTTTGAAGTTTATAGAAGAGATGCTTTTCCTAAGCTCCCTGACTGAAGAGTGGGGCCTGTCCCAAAGGGTTGGTTTGTTAAACCCTGCTGTGGCTTTCCCCTTCCAGGAGAGGGGCTTTTGGGGGGTCGTTAGCTCCCCTCCACCTGACCACAGCCTTCCCAAAGAACCCAGCACTTCCCTTGGAAGGGCTGTTTATTTTAACAAAGGTTTTTGCAATAGTGTGAAACAAAAATTTTGTACAGCGCATCTGTAAACATGAGACCTTAAATATCCCTGCTAGCATTCTGTAGTCCTCGCAGGGTCAGAGATCTGGAAGGTTCTTCATTTTAGAAGCCATACATTTTTTTTAAATAAAAGTTGGGGTTTCTCCGGTTGCCAGCGGAGACCATTAATTGCACAACTTGTGGATCATTTCCTGCATGATAAAATCAACACACAGGGTCAGAGAAAGCAGCTTGCAGCACAGGAATGCTTGCTGCAGGTGCCAAGTTCATCTCTCAGCCGTTTGTGGTGGTTCACAAACCGGGTCATTTTGCTATGATGTTAGCAGCATTTCTAAGAAACGTGGCCATTTCAGAAGTTGTCTGTTTGTCAAGCTGGCACCTGGGAGAGTGGGAAAGTTAATACAGCTGCTGGCATCGGGATCTTTTTAGGGACTCAGAGCTCTGAGTCTGTGTTCCTGCTGTGCTGACCCACTCTTGCTTGTGATCCAGGTCTGTACCAGGATTTACCCGATGGTTAAACCCCCACAGGTGTGCCAGCTCATGTTTGCCCAGAATAACAGTTAGCATCGATATTTGGCTACATTATTTACAACTTATTTTCTGTGTGTGTTAAATGAGCGTTTCCTTTTCCTTCCAGGAACAACCACCGCACATCCCTCGGTCCCACCCAAGTGTTTGGGGTGGAGGAGCCCGTGCATGGCTGGCTTGAGCAGGTCAGGGGCAATGTTGGCTGCTCGCTAGTGGGTCCCCTTTCACTTTGCTTGGGGACACTTTCCAGAAAGGAGCGACTTCACCTCCCCTTCCTTAGAGTTGTGGTGGGAGAAGGGCTCACCCCAGGATCTGAAGGTGCACAAAAGGGTGGGAGAGGGCGGTAGAGGGGGTAGACAGCTCCTCCTTGAGAATAAAAGGGGGCCTGGCACAGCTGTGGACCGGTAACAGCTGCGGGGAGCGGCAGAGCCGTCGCCCTCAGCCTGAGGGGGGGAA
>NW_010311029.1:0-1277 GCF_000700745.2 Antrostomus carolinensis
ATAAATTTCACTTTTGACTTGTTTTTTCTTAACTGAGAAAAGAGGTGAAGGACTTTCCTTCTGCTGCACTTTGTCATCCACAGGACGGAAGGTGTTACAAAACCCTGGGTTAGGCAGTCTGCTGGGATGCCCGGTGTTTCCAGGAATATTGATTTTAAAACTCTCAAAAGAGCTTGGGCCTTTGCTCCTCGAAGTGCCCACAAGTGATGAACTGCTGTACATGCCTGTGTTGGTAGAAAAAGAGACCCCGCTCGTACGTGCTGGCTGCTGAGATTCCTTTGCATGTGTTTTCTGACTTTCCATCCTGCTGCCCTTCCCTGGCTGGTGAGTGCTCTCTTTGCCAGTCAGCTGGGTTATACAGGAGCTGGGGATGTCACAGCTTTGGCTTCCTGCGGGTTCTGGCTCCACCTGCTTGCTGCTGGTTTCCCTTTTAATCTTTGGTATCCTGGGAAGCTCAAAGATGTCAATTCTCTTGGGAGGTGGTTTTAAAGGCTGCCTCACAGTTACAGCTTTTGAGCCAGCATTCAAGTTACAGCTCAGGGGCTTTGAAGATGAGTCAGTGGGTGTAAAGTTTTTAGAGTTTCCATTAAATCTGGGCATTTCATCTAACTTTGAGCCATTCCTGCCTCAGAGTAGCTATATTCTGAGTCTGAACAGACCTGGGTGTCATTGAATATTCCGATTTTACAGTTGCCTTTTCTGATGTGGTCCGTGCAGGGTTTGTTGAGAGCTCAATCCCGCTCAGTGAGGGTGAAGGTAATGAAAACAAGCTTGAGGAAGAGAGTCTGGGGCGAGTACTCAGCCCCGAGGAAACTGAAGGTCCAGCAAGGGAGCTGCTTGCTGTGGTCCCTGAGTGCTCTGTACTCAGTTGGGTGTTATATCCTGAACCATCATCCACTCTCGAGTCATTTGCTGATTTTCTATGAAGTGGAGCTATGGCATACAAGCAGACAGTTAACCTTTTCAGTATATATCTGGACATTTTTCCCCAACATAAAAAAAAGAGGGAATGAGTTACTACACAGTAATAACACAGTCCAATAGTGCTTTTGGTCAAGTGATCAAGGTTTAATGCCAGACAACTGCATCTTTGAGGTAAACACAAATGTTTAGGGAATAAATTATTCTGTTCTGTAGATATCACCAGATTCATGTTTATTATCCTGTAGTCATTGACTGATAAAAATGACTGTAACGGAAGATATTATGGGTACTTATCTTAAGAATAAAGCTCTAAGTTTAAATTTCACAGAACCACAGACTGGTCTGGGTTGGAA
>NW_010311030.1:0-6661 GCF_000700745.2 Antrostomus carolinensis
ATCCACCGAGTGGTCCATCCATCTAGTCCACACATGTTTCCAATTAAGAGAGAAGGATATCATGCGGGACGGTGTCAAATGCCTTGCACAAGTCCAGGTAGATGACATCAGTTGCTTTAGCTTTATCCACCATATGGGGTTCTGATGACATGCAAGATAATTACCAGTTCCTTCTTCAGCTGAAACTCTGTTAGTGTTTCCTTCTCCACTCACATATTCAATCCTCTTACAAATGCATTAAAAAGTCTTGAGCACGTTGCTGCATTTAGCATGTGCTTCATATAATCTCAGGATGGCACATATTGTCATTTAGGCAAAGTATTCCTTCTGACTTTAAACCTGTCAATGAAAGATAGTCTTGATTTTTTTCTTCACCCATTTTCTGTATATATTTTTTTTCTATTTCCAGTATTTATTTTTTAGATGAAGTTCAACAGTAACTTTTCTTCAGTCTGCTATGGGAGATTGTTTGCTGAAAGGCGACATCTGGTAAGTAGCAAAAACCTCTAGCTGTCAATAAGCAAGTTAATACAAATTCATTGAGGGCATTTTCTCTTTTTAGAACATTAACATGATCCATATTCTGCTCTCTTAAAGATAAACTTTACTGTATTTCATCTATAATTTATGCTAATAATATGTTTCAGTACCCAGAAGCAGAGGCTGATTTCAGTTGTATGGATATCCACTGTGGGGATATTACTCCAAGATTGTTCTGATGTAAAAAAACCTTCATGCACTGAAGGATCATCACCAAAAGCCCTTTGCAGAGTGTCTAGGTGGTTTCAGCCACATCTCTACATCAAGACCAGTTCTCCTTGTGGCTGACAAAGCCCCTCCTGCATTCCCTGCCAGTACTGGGCGTTGCACTGCACAGCCTTTCCAGGCAGCACAGGCTTGTGGCTGTGCTGATGGCAATGCGGCATGCAGATACAGTAAAGCACTTCTGTCAAAACCAGAAATACTATGTTTCTATGGTGTGAATATGCTAAACCACAGCAAGGGCAAAAAACTTGATTGTGCCATTCAATCTGTATCACCGTTAGGGTTCTCTGCTTAGGACAAAGTGCAGCCTCCCAACCCAGAGAGATTTATTTTTGGGGAAAGACAGAGAACACTTGTGACTAAACAAGCTGAATAATTCTGTAGTCGCTATACTTGAGATATGTTAGAGCCTTGGTGGAAACTCAATCCTCTTTGTCTTTCACTCCCCTAATCTCCTTAGGCTACACTGATTTATGCAGGAAATCTCTGCAGAGAAGTGGGTGCCTTGTCATAGTCACTGACAGCACCATAGTGAAAAGGAATACATCTTCCATCAAGGAGATCCTAGGTCTCAGAGGAGGAAAAATTGGTGCAGGTGGTCAGGAGCAAGATCGGTGCAGCAGTTTTCAGTCGACCTTCATTTGCATCATAAACTCTTCATCTTCCTGAGCAGAAAAGAGCAGCAGGGCTGGCAGTCTGCTCAGCCCCACAGCAACGGGCATTGTCCTGGTGGGGAACTGGGAACACTGGCTGAGCTGGTGAGGGATGTTTCACACATTGCCTCCAGCTCTGAAACACTTGGCTTTAGACTCTTGTCTAGAGAGAGACAAATAGGGCTGTTTGTCTCTCACTTTTGAGAGTGCTAAAAGGATTTCTTGCCTCTCTGTGGAGGATGACCAAACACAATTTAAGTAAGTGTGTTTCTGCTGAAGCACCAATATTTTTTGGTTGCCATTTGTTGTTCTCATTGTCACAAAGAATGATCTTTCTGTTAATTGAATCTAAATGATCACTTGGAGGCTGCAAAACTATATGTCATTTTTAAGCTACTATATCATGATGGCCTTAGGGAAATTTTACAGATGCCTTGCCACAATCCATTTCTTCCCCATGATGAGCTACCAGACTAGTTGCTTGGATTCATTTGCCACAGCTGTTTACCTCTTTGACCTCAAAGCTACGGTGCCAATGAAATACAAAGAAGGCTGCCTTTTAAGTTACTGATTATAAGAATTATTTTCTAAAGTAAAAAGAAACAGGAGATTATATTCTTCCAGCCAAATGGAACTACTTGGGTAAGTATTTTGCCTTCACCTTTTAATAATTTTTTTTTTTCCTTTCCTTTTTCTGTTAACCTGTAGACATAGATAAATGAGCAACACAATATTAATGTGCTTATTAGTCTGGAATAATTTTAGACAGACTAATATCTCCCTGATAGAAAATTGTCAGCTCAGGTCTATCATGATATCAGTTATTGCAAGCTATTAAATTCCTGTGGCAGAGCTACTAGGTAGATACCTCGTTTTATTTATTTCTGCAGTTCAAACATACCCCATTTCCATTTTGACCACAGTTGTTCCTATCTGGTTGTGCTTATTTATTTGAAGTTATTTATAGGTGATACTGTCCCCAGCTAACAACTCAGCATACAAGAGCTGATGAATATTAAATTATAATTTGTCTAAAAACCAAAGGCAACAAATCTAGGTCAAAGATATTTCCTTGGGCAAAATCCACGCAGGTTCTTTTGCATCACTGAATGCTATAACTCCTGTCTTTCTGTTTAAAAATGCTCATACCTGATAAGGCAGGTGCCTTTTTATGCAAGGGACATATAATTTAAAAGCATCTAAAGAGTTAAATGTGTAAATCCTGGGCTATGCATTGCAGAGAGAAATAAAATGTTACCCCATAATATACATTAATCTAGTGACTGATCTTTGACTTGTGGGTTTGTATTTGCTGCTTGTCCCATTTTGAGGAAGAAACTTAAGAAACTTGCCCCTAAACATTAGATGACTGATCTAAACAAAGACCTAGGGGAATCTGAGGAGCTCCTCACATTCTCACTTGTTGAAGCTGTTACCTGGTATAAAAATCCACTAAATGCCTCTACTCTGTCATTTCACTTTTATATTAGTTTTGTTGCATAACTACTAGTTTCCTAGTCATCCATGTTACACTTATACCTCTCTATTCATTGTCTCTCCTCTGGAGTGAATTAGTTCCCTCCTAATACAGGCTAGTCTTCTTCTGGGTCCACAGAGAGTATGGCTGAAGTCAGCCTTCTACAGGAGGTGCTAGCTTTGGTGAGAATGTGGGGACATCCACACCAGCTGGCTTAGGAACCAAGGTTCATTCTTTTGCAGTCTACAAAGATCCTGTAGGCACACTCAATGAACACCAAATGGATAATTTTGTTGCCTGATGGCAAGGATATTACTCTAGAAAATTCATAACTGAGTTTCAGGTTTTTTATCATCTATTAAGTGGGAGAGCTGCAGCAGGAGAGATGGTCCACTGCCTGTTCTCCTCTCCCTTCTCTTACAGAAAGCACTCAGTAGATGTGGTTTTGTCATTCATTGAAATGCAGAAGAAATCTGCTTCCATGCAATGGATTCCTCTGTTGCAAGAGATTACGTTTGCCGTGCATAGATATGCTGAAAAATTAATGCTACGATGAGGTATTCTTTCTGTTCCTTGGAATCCTCCAAAGATGTAGGAATATGTCCATGCCCTTGTATCTTATTATAGATTTGAAACTTTACTTGGTTGTATGCCTTCAGTAGTAATTCATAATACAATTAACTCTTTATTTTGGCTTGATAGCATGACTAGAATAGGGAAAAGCAGACAAAAAGGATCATAAAAGCACAGTATAATATTTTATTACCACTGTAGTGATGTTTTTATGATATGAAGCATTACCACAGTGTTGAATTGTTCCCTCTTTACTGAAAGGTGGGGGAATATGAACATTTTCTTGTGCTTGAATTATGTGGTGATGCCTAGTGAAATATGCAGTAGTAAGGTTCAGCAACTGCTATGACATGATCTTGGCAATGAAAATAAAAGAACTGCAGCTCTAAAAAATATCAATAAACATTTTTAAGCATCAGTTTAAACAGGAATGTGTGTCATACGAGGTGTCATATTGTGTGTCACAGGAAGGTAAACATGCCCATGTGTTTAATTTTCATTCATATATGTATCACAAAAGTGGCCCCAACAAATGCAACCTTCAGTTCCATGTTTAATTTCTTCTGCTTCTCTTCCCATACAAGAGTTCTAGCTCTGTGCAATATCTCTAATTATCTTATCATTTCATAGAATCATAGAATACCAGTTTGGAAGGAAACTCAAGGATCATCTGGTCCAACCTTTCTTGGCAAAAGCATGGCCTAGACAAGATGGTCCAGCAGCACGTCCAGCAGAATCTTAAAAGTGTCCAATGTTGAGGAATTCACCACTTCCCCAAGGAGATTATTCCAATGGCTGACTGTTCTCATTATGAAAAATTTTCCTCTTGTGTCCAATTGGAATCTCCCCAGGATTAACTTGTACCCATTACCCCTCATCTTTTTCTGTGTGACTCCTTGTAGAAGGGAGTCTCCATCTTCTTTGTAGCCACCCTTTAACTACTGGAACATGGTGATGAGGTCTCCTCTAAATCTTCTTTTTTCAAGGAAAACAAATCCAGTTCTCTCAGGCTTTCCTCATATGACAGGCTTCCCAGTCCTCTGATCAACTTTGTGGCTCTTCTCTGCACCCTCTTCAGCCTGTCCACATCATTTTTGTATAGTGGGGACCAAAGCTGAACACAGTATTCCAGGTGTGGCCTGACAAGCTCTGATAGAGTGGAATAATGATTTCTTTATCTCTGCTGGTGGTATCCTGTTTGATACAACCCAGCATCCTGTTGCCTTTCTTTGCCACAGCAGCACACTGTTCACTCGTATTGATTTTGTTGTCCACCAGCACACCCATGTCCCTTTCCACAGAGCTGCTCCCCACCCGGCAAGATCCCAGCCTGTGCTGTACTCCTGGGTTATGTTTTCCCAGGTGCAAGGCTTCTTTACACTTTTCCTTGTTGAACTTCATAATCTTTTTCTTAGCCCACTCTTCCAGCTTATACAGGTCTTCCTGCAGGGGTGACTCTTCGTTCTGAAGTGTCCACTGCCACACTCAGTTTGGTATCATGATTTTATCAGGGTACACTTGATCCCATCATCCAGATCACTTATGAAGATATTAAACAGTGCTGGGCACAATATCAGTCCCTGGGGGACCTCACTTGTAACAGGTTGACAGTTTGAAAAAGAGCTATTTAACACCTCTCTCTGGGTGTGGCCTGTCAGCCAGTTCCCCGCCCACTGCACAGACCACTTATTCAGACTGTAATATCTCAGTTTCTTTAGGAGGAAGCTGTGGGGTACTGTATTGTATTTCCCTCTATTGAATTGCAAGAGAGGAGGCTGCCACTTAAAGATATCACAAAGATCTGAGTTGTCTGACCTTAGAGAATAGCTCCATATTCATTAATGACCTTACAGATCACAACAGAATTGTAGATAGTAGTATGTAAGCAATGTTGCCAGACTCCACAAATCTCTGTGGTTTAATCTAATCAGTCTCCAGCCATCTCCATGTTGATTTCATAAGACATTTGCAAGTCCCTGTTGATAATAAGTCATAATTGCTTGATGGATATCTCATGAAACATATCAGAAAATACTCTGAATCCTTTTGAAAGCCATATTGAAGGCATGTTAGGAACTAAAAATTCATCCAGCTGTTTCAGTTTACTTTCAACATATATCTTCTAATTTTTTAGAAGTTTTCATGCATGGACTTAAATTTAGTCATGATATATCTTCTTAAATCTAGCATCACATGTGCCAAGTTATTGTGTATTAACACCGTACACAGTGCTACAATCAGGAGTTGTATCTCAGCACAGATGTGGAAAATTATTAAGCTACTTGATCTTTACATTGCTAGACATACATATATGGCTTATACATAGTTAGGATAGAGAAAAATATACAAAATATCTGGTCAAGAGTTATGCTTGAAGTAGATTATGTGAAGATGGAAACAGGAATCTTAAATTTCTGTGTAGTGAAGCCGAAGTGGTGGGATGTGAAGAAGATGGCTGAAGTAGGTAGCTGAACAATCCTTGTGTCTAAACAGGATCTCTGTGGTTTGGCCATATGGCCCCTAATTTAAAGTAGTCATAGAAGGGAAGTGAAAATGCAGAAAAGAGATTAGGAAATGTATTGAGCTAATGCATGAATCAGACATAACACTGATAGTGACTAACACATGAGCGAATGAATCTGCTATAATGACAGGTTAGTTCAACAGTACTTGATAGAAAAACACGTAGTATGGTGTCTAAAGAACTGACAAGTGTATCATAGAGTCATGAATAAGAGTCATCAGGTTATTGAATGGCTTCATCTTATTGGTTACATAGCAACTAATTGCTATTCTTGCTACTTGTCACCTTGCTTCAATAAGGATACCTGAGACAAACTGCATGACTGAAGTTGCTGAAGTTCTTGAATGGTGGGAGAGGAAGACTCTAGAGCTGGGTAGTGGATAAAGCAGAAGACCAGGAATGGCCAAGGACACTGCAATGCCAGTAGTGGCCACTGGGAGAGGTAAGGCAATGCAGAGAAAAAAAGAAAAAAGCAGTGGAAACCACAGCCATCCCTGGCTGATTTCAGACTCCAGCTGATACTTCTTCTGTGAGTAGAACATTCATTGGGTGACCTAACCAGTGTAGATTCTCTAGTGTCTAATAAGTTGAACTGACACAACGGCCCCTTTATCAGCCACAATCAATAAGATCACTCCCATTTACAACCTATTTTTATGGCTTTGTGGC
>NW_010311031.1:0-1267 GCF_000700745.2 Antrostomus carolinensis
GAGATCTCCCTGCAGAGCACCCAGAGATCTCTCTGTGAGCAGGCAGCCAGTTCTGCCAGGACAACTCAAACAGACGCTGTGCCAAATGGTTTGCTGAATTTCTCTGGTAACAGTCAGTGTCTGTGTCTACCACAAATGTCTGCTGTGGATTTCTTTTCGGTTCTTCAGTCACTTGACTAGGTTGCAGCAGTAGCTCTGGGTCCATTAACTGAACAGGTATCACTGTTTCTTCACCCTTTTTTGATCTGAAAATATATATATATATATTTTTTTTAGCCTTTTGTTCTTTCTCAAACACCACTTGGGACACACTTTGTACCAGGAGGTATTTTTGTAACTTACTTTGTCACCTTGATAAATAATTGGTTATTCATTTTTTTTCCCCATTTCAGAGGAGTCTCTTCAGGATGTTGCAAATTTAAAGAAACTGCTGATGAAAGCTCTGACTCTCTTTATCGATGCTGCAGAAAGTTACTCCAAGGTAAAATGAGATGGAATTGTGTGATTTCTGTACAGCACTGGGAGCAGAGAGCTGAACTGGGAGGACAAAGCTGCTCTAGGGAGGGTCTGCAGAATCCTGTCCCCTCAAAAAGGAGCAAAGGCATCTGCTGCTCCGTCAGCTCAGCCGTGCCCCAGCAGTCTCGGTAACTCTCCTGTGGCCAGAGCAGGACGCTGTTCCTGTTCAGACTTGAACAGCTACAGTTACAATTAGGTTCCACAGTTTTAGAGGAGTGACCAGGAGTTTAACTGGCAAGAACAGAACAATATAAAGAATGTTTAAAAACGGGCAGTGATGATGATGGAAGTAGCATTGTGGTGAGTGAAGCTTCATTTAGAACTAAGGGAATGCAATCAGTGCTAGCACTGCAGTGACCTAAGAGATGAAATACTAAACAACCCTGAACTCACTGCTGTTCTGAGGAATATTTATTGCTTTCCTCTAGAAAGATGCTTCACAAGCCTGCATTTGTCTTTGCTTTCTGAACTAGGACTCCTGTGTCCGCCAGTCCTTGCGCTGCAGTCGGCTGACGAAGCTGATAACGCTCCAGCTGCATTTTCTCAGCACTGGTCAGAGCACGATGGTGATCAACCTGAACAGGCAGAACCTGATGGACTCCATCATGGCCTTGCCTCGATTCTACCAGGTAAGCTTGGCGTCCTCATCTGTTACTTCTTTCTGAAAATGATTGTTTTAGACAGCAGGTGCTGAAGCACAGTTCCTGTGAGTGTAATCCCAGGATCCCAGCATGGCCTGGACTGGAAAAGC
>NW_010311032.1:0-4429 GCF_000700745.2 Antrostomus carolinensis
TATATATACATATTTATGCATACAAGAAGCACTGTATAGCCAGTCTTGCCCCAAGAGCTACATAAAAACAGCAAGCATAATTTAGATTCCTGTAGATTGAAGGAAACTCAGGTAACCCGGTGCAGCAAGATTAACTGTTTTCACTGAAGCTAACACTCTGTAATTCCTGTTTGGCATTTCAGGCTGTGCAATGTCTGTAAAACATTCAGAAGAGAAGATTTGCCATTTTTGCTAGTCTGAGCAGAACAAATATGTTCTTTTTTCTGGAAACAAATATATATATATACACACACATACACACATACACGTACACTTTCATATGGTCATTCACAAATTGAAAATAAAAGGATTACAGTTTTCCTTGGCATGTATTAAGCCAATTTAATCTATAGATTAATTTTGTAGAGTGATTTCTACAGTCAGTTTCTAAAGCTGTTGTTTTCTGATGCATCAAGGTCAGCTCATGCGCTTCTTTGACCGTAAGCCTGGTATTTCAATACAGAGAGATAAAACATTTCATAGCAATCGCTGGTTTCTGCCTGTAACATATTTGTGAGTAAGACTATGTTTGTACACAGCACGTGGAGTTATTTTTTGCACCACATTGTTGCTGGCTAATTATCTCCTAAATTTTTAATATACTTGTGCACACAATAAGCTGGATAGAGATGATGGGAGGAGTAAAGTGACTTTCTGTTGCTGTGCTGCTTCCTGTGTTTCTCCATTGTCCAAAAGAATTGATTTTAATTGGTGGTTAAATTCTAAGCTCCTCTAACATGGTGTAGAAATATTTGTAGGACAGCTGATCTCAGTGACTGACTTCCTGAAATTATTTTAAAATACACTAGTTACAAATGCAGTGGGTTTATTTGAGGGTTTATTTTCTCATACCGCAGTGTTCTGAGGTGATTTGCGTGTCTCACTGCAAACTTTGGTCTTTCTGTAGATCTTCCTCACCCTTGGTTTTCTTCAGGAACACCAGAGCTTTCAGACACTTTTTGTAGTACTGTCTATCTTTGAACCATTTGTTTAAAATTGAAAATGTGGGTTTAATTATTTTCTTAATGATTTTTAAAGCATTTATTTCCATGTCAGGATTTATTGTTCTTGGTATCATTCTGCAAACTGATAATTTGACTTATTTCTTCTGAACTACTTAATTGTTGAAGTGGAATGAATGCACTTGTACCTTTTTGATGTGTCATTTGATATTTCTGGAATAGTCTGCATTGAATTGAGAGGGGAAGATGTCACCTTATCATGTAACTGTTTCCTCCAGCTTAAATTACATGACTGAACGTTGAAAGCAAGCTCCAGCTAAGCACTTGGGTTTCTGTTACTGGCTCTGAAATGTTTCTTAGGCCTAAGAAAACCAGGATGATTGTCCCCCTTGCCTCATATCCTTCTACCCCACTCACTAAAAGTATCCCAGAGATATATGGTAACTCCCTAGCTGAGATTAGTACTACTTAGTAGTGAGTTCTTTACCTTTCTGTGTCTGCAGTGCTTGGAATATATACAAATGTCTGTGTGCTCATGTGACTTCTTAAAAAATTATTATTATTTTAAAATTTATTTCTTTAGGGTATGTTAGAGCCTACCAAGGAACCTTTGAAACCAATATCTGCAGCAGAAAAAATAGCTTCGATAGGACAGACACCTCCTGTATCACCAGAGATGAACACATGTACATCTGATCAGTTCCAGGTAACAGAGAGAAAAATAAAGAATGAGGGAAACAATGGGATGCCTGGCCTCTTCTTTCATATTTAAAATATCTAGATGATGTATTCAAAGACACCTGTAGTTAAAGGGCAGGTGTTCCTTCTGTCAGATTGAAGTCTTGCTCTTGGATCTACTTTTTATGTGTGACTGGAAAGGAGTCCCTACGATAAGACTGTAGCCATTGGTGGCCAGCATTTAAGAGTCCTGATGATATCTGCTCTTACACAGCAATTTGCTTTAGAAGGCAGTGCACAGTTACTTCCACAAATTTTAGATATAACTTTAGACTTGCCCTTCCTCTAGCTAAGGATCTTCACCTTTGCTTTTTCTGGAGCTTATTGTAGGAGATCATTCTACCTGTTGGTTAGCACTTGTTTTTCTGAAATATCAGATTTATATGTATACTGTTCATGTTCTTTTCCTTTTTCCCTTTCCTGTCTTTTTCAGAATAACATGAAAAGCAGCCCAGCTGCTTGGAAAGAGATTGAGCATAATCATTACTAACATAACTGCCTGACTTTTTGATTATCCAAGTTCTGTTGGCCATTTATGCCAGATTTTAGTGAATGATTACTTGTTGAACATAAAGTGTCTTCACTGGCTTCTCTGTCTTAAATCTGATACAAAATGAGTTCAGAGGCGTTTAGGAGTGAACTTTTGAATTTAATAAATTCTATTTTGTTGTTGTTTTGATATTATGATTATTAGAAAACCACTTAAATGCCATGCATGTTGCAATGTGTGTGGTTGTCAACAAGCTAATGGGATACGCAGAGACATTTAATTTTTGGTGCCACTGCAGTGGTATTCGGTACATTTTCAGTGTCAGCTGTGTCCCTCCTTAATGCAGGTCTAGTTTAATCTGCCCAGCATCTTTAGTTACCTGCTGTGCTTGTGACTTCTGATTGAAGGCATTCCAAAATGAATTATCCGTGTGCCACACCTAACCTTCATGCTAAGTAGTTCTGAGTATAGCAATTTCCTTGCGCCCTTTGCTCTGCCGTAGTGCAGAGCTCTAACTGTGACATGCTTGTACCAGAGGAGGCATTTTTTTTTTTTTTTCATTGTGGAATAGCAGTCTGTCAGTGAGCTCATAACTGAGATTGTTTTAGATAGTAATATACATGTTTGGTGATGCTTCCTATGCTACTTCTCACAAATACTTCAGTGGAACTGAGCAGCTGAACTGGGTATTAAAAAAATGTAACAAGAATGATTCTTGCAACTAGTCCGAGCTAAAGACATCATTTGGGTGATTTCTGTAGATGAACAAAGTAGGAAAATGTCACTTTCTGCAGCATTCAACGTTCCCTTCTTTACAGAGGGGAAAACATAGATTAAACCATACACTAAACACAGCATAGAGAGCTGCAAGGGCTTGAAGTAGCGGCATCTCTGACATGTGCCATTTCCTCAGTTGTTTGTCAGTCGTAGTGCTGAGAACTGAAAATAAGAACCTCTGCTTATCAAAGTATCCTTTTTTTTCTTCTTCTTCTTCTTCTTTCCTCTATGAATTTGTACTTTTGGGTATTCCTGCAGCAGAATTTCCCATTACTTGTCACAGTTTGATAACCTATCTCATAGCTTGTTCTGACAAGGCCATCTCAGTTCAATAGTTGTGGTCCATGAATACATATGAGAAGCTTCTATTCTCTCTGTCTGCACTCCTAGCCTTAGGTTATTTTTTTCCAAGCAGACAAATACTAAAATAAGCTTTCAGGGGAGAGATGAATTAGAGCTCTAACCATTAGGAATGCTAAGAGGCCACAGTTAAGTGGATTCAGAAAGTTTCAGGGCATGAATGATCAATTCTCCACCTCAAGAGACCTTGTTTCTTTCTTGTCCTCATCTTCTCTTAATGTTTGGTGGCTTCTGTTGGCTTTTGGGGAAAATCCAGCTTCATTTCACATTATGCAGACTGCCTCTTAGGAATATTCCAGATTGTGGTGCTATTAAGATGATTTGCCCAAACTTTGGTGAACATTCCATTAGGAACTGTGCTATAAACGTTGATAAATACACAAAATGGGAAAATATAGGCAATTTTAGTGGACCTTGACATTTATTATTCTAAACACAGGTAATTTAGGTGCGACAATTTAGTTATCTTTAGGCTTACCCAGTTAATGTGTAATTACTTAGATAAAACTTGTAAATTCCTTCCTTTTCAGATGGGGATGGTAATGAGTCATTCTTATATTCAGAAAGTTCAGAATATTGGCTTTTTTACTGAAAGGAGAGACTCTGGTTAATAGATTCCTATACTTTTTTTTCCTAAGGAAAAGAGCAGGTTTTTGCAATTATGATTTCTCTTCTCAAGCAAGTTGAGTTACTGACCGATCTATCACACTAGTTTATTGTATAAAGATGACTTTTATAGACTCATTCAGTTTTATATTTGAAGGTAGTGTCTCAATTCTTCCTTGATCTGTTGTTTATTTTGACAGTTGGGGAGTTTATTACCCTGTTCCTCTGTACTCGTAACTGTAAGGCAGTAGACAGAATATGAAATAATCCCCTGATTACTGTTGCCTTTATCTAAGCATGGTGTCTCAAAGACTTTGCAGATCTGAAGGAAAAGACTCTTATCAAGGCACATCAGGTGTAAGAGAGAATGGCTGCTCAAGTAGGCAACCTTTGATTGTGAAACTTGAGACAGGTACCCTTCTCTTTCCTTTCTTTCCCCCTTTCTTTCCCCCTTTCT
>NW_010311033.1:0-959 GCF_000700745.2 Antrostomus carolinensis
GGTACTGGGACACCCTGGTACTGGGCCACTGGGACACCCCAGTACTGGGACCCCGGGACACCCCGGTACTGGGACACCCCAACACCGGGACACACTGGTACTGGGACCCCGGGACATCTCAGTACTGGGACACCCCAACACTGGGACACCCCAGCACTGGGACACCTTGACACTGGGACACACTGGTACTGGGACACCCCGGTAGTGGGACACCCCGACACGGGGACCCTGGGACCCCCCAGACACTGGGACACCCCGGTACTGGGACACTGGGACACCTCAGTACTGGGACACCCCGACAATTGGACACCCAGGAACACCCCAACCCCAGCTCCCAGCTCTGGGGCTGCCAGGCAGCTGGTCCCAGTAGAGGTGTCCCCAAGGGGGTGATGTCCCCAAGCAGGGATAGGTGGCGGTGACAGCCCAGGCTGCACCCTGAGGGACCCCGGATGTCCCCAGGGATTGACAATGTCCCCAACCCCTTGGGGACGTGGCTGAGGGATCAGGGTGGCTCAGTCCCAGGCAGCTGGTGTCCCGTCTGGGGACAGTGCCACCTCCCCTGGGGTGTGGAAAGCCAGCTCAGGGCAGCAGGTTCCCAGCCACTCCCCAGTGCAAGTGACACAGGACACGGCCACCAAGGAGACACGAGAAGCTGAGACCCCGTTATCAAACCGTCTTTATTCCCCTCCTGCCCGTGGTGGGGCCGGGGCCGGGGCTCTCCCCTGCCCCCCGCAGCTGGTGGTGTGGGGACAGGGCACAGCGGGCTGCCAGCTCCCTCAGTGTCACTGTCACCAGCTCTGTCACATGGCGAAGAGGATGAGGAAGGCCACCATGAGGCAGAAGAGCCCCATGGCCTCGGAGAGGGCAAAGCCCAGGATGGCGTAGGAGAAGAGCTGCTGCTTCAGCGACGGGTTCCTGTGGGGAGAGGGGAGGAGAGGCCGGTCAGGGGGGACACAGCC
>NW_010311034.1:0-2679 GCF_000700745.2 Antrostomus carolinensis
GCCCACCTGCCAGCCAGGTGGGTACCAGACCCGGGCTGATGCCCCTTAGCTGGTTTGCAGATGCCAGGGGTGCTGCTCCTTTGGATCCTCAGTGAGGGGTGGAATTTGCAGGGCATTTTCTCCTCCATCTCCTCCCAATACATTATTTTTTGGTGTGCTTTTTCCTTTCAGTTCAGTGTCCCCAGCCCGTGGGACAGGAGGACCTACTGATTTACTCTTATAAATCACGGTATGAGGTGAATGAAACTCTCTTCTTCTCCTGCAAAGGTAATGGCCATGAATCAGCAAGTTTAGAAATTACCTGCTCAGCTAATGGCTCTTGGATACCACCGCCCAAGTGTGTAAGTACCACTTTTGTCTGTATCTTGCCCCATTTATAACCTGGAATAGTGCTGGTCCCATGTCATGGATGTGGTTGCTTCATTAGAGCCGGGCTGTGACCCTGCTTGAGGGGCTGCAGCAGGAGGGGGATGCTCAGCACGTAGGTTCCTGCAGCAGAACCTCACGTTCTCTGTCTTTGTTTTGGTTCTTTTAAAGAAAAAGTCTGATACGTGTGAGAAGATTCTGCATTACAAGGAAGCTTTCCAGTGTGAAGTTCCTCTGACAGAACTGAAAACTCTGCTGGAAATCCAGAAACTGTACCTGGAGATCCAGAAACTTGAGAAGGAGCTAAAACCCAGAGCGTACGGCTGACTGTCGTCACTGCCATGAGAACCGTCCTCTCTGTGTGTTGAACAATCATGCTGACTGAGGATTTTTTATGACTTTGTGATTTGTGGTCATACTTAAGTAGCCAGAACAAAATTTACCAATCAGTCAAGGAACAGATTTGGTTAGATGGGGAGTCAGGAAGTGACAACTTCTGGCTCATTCTGTTAGAGGTCACTGGGTTAGGTTTGTCCATCACTTTATACATTTTAAAGCTTTACATTTAGATTTGTTTGTTAAACTGGCAAGTGCACAGTTAGAAAGGAGCTGAATAGAAAATACATTATTTTTTGTTGTTGTTGTTGTTTGGAGCTGAGCAGAAGCTGTACAGACAGAGATGAACATGGACGAGCCACCAGCCTGCGCCCACCCCACCACTGCTGCATCTCTTCAGCTGCAACCCAGTATAGCCCATTGCTGCTCTGTTCATATCTTATATTCATTATTGTGAACAAGCACTTAACTGCCTAATTAGCTGTGACCTTCAGAGCAGGCACATGGAAACAGACTTCAAAGCCTGTCTTCTAGTGAAACAAAAATGCCAGGTTTTCCCCCCAAGCAGGACAAATGTCCTGAGGCCACGGCACTGCCGCTCGCTGCATCTTTGTGTGTGCACCGAGAGCAGTTGTTGGAAATAAAAGTGTAAAACAAGAAGTGGCTGAACTGTTTCTGCAACGCCCAGGAAGGGGAAGCGCTCTGGTAGCACGCGGCTTGTGATCGGACCCCTACTGAGATTATAATAAAGCTACAATTGTCATGACAGCTGTGTCTGGCTTTTCATAATTCTGTCCCATATAGCAAAGGAAAGAGGTGATTCAATCACCGTTGCTGTCCCCAAGGGCAGTGCAGGGGTGTCTGCCTGTCCCCCAACCCTGCCTGCCCTTCAGAAACAAGGAGATAAGTTCTGGCTGGAAAACAGCTTTATTCCCACTGTGCCCACTGGAGAAGAAGGCAGAGCTGTGTTCCTCCCATGGCACGTCCTTGCTGGAGCTCAGGGAGGACAGCCCTCTCAGGCAGGTCAGAAGGGCTGGGGGGTGGCAGTGTCACTGTGGCTCATCTGGCCTGTCCCCAACTTCCCACAGCTGCTTCCCCTTCCTCAACAGGCTCTCGCCTTCCTGCGGTACTTGCCTGGCAGCTCCCACACCATGCTGGTGTTTCTCTGCTGGCCATGGCAGCTGCTGGTGATGGTGATGATGGTGGTGATGGTGCTGCAGCCGGCTGGGAGTCTTGGTGAGTGTCACTTCCCTCCTTGTTTTCTTTGCTTCTAGGGCTCAGCTTTGCTTACGGATCAAATATTTAATAACTGGGATGCAAAGAGCCACCCAAAATTCTCAATGCTTTCCAAAAGTCTTACGTTGGGGTACAGATCCCCCTGGACTAGTGTTCAGTCCAGCTGGCTCAGAGGCTATGAGCTCATCCCTGGGACAGCCTGGGGACAGGGCACTCATCTGCAGAACTTCTGGTCCAGAGTTCAGAACGTGTGTCGCAGGGAGAGGATCACCCTTTGCCTTTATCATCCATGTGGTAACTGAGAAGCTGTTCCCAGGGTCGGAGGATGTCCTTACGGTCTGGGGCTCAAGATGCAGATGATGGTAAGATGGGAAGAGTCAATTAGACAGGTAATAGTTTTTACCATTTAAAAGGGCCATAGCAATGTGAGTGGCATCAGGAACAAGGTTGATGCTTAAGCACTGAGGCAGCCTGTAGATATCTAGAAGGTGTCTGGTGAACTGTCATGCATCCCACAGGCTGGCTTCAGAACAGGAGAAGTGGAGTTTTGCTGACTAATGCCACTAAGAAGGGGAATAACTCGCAGTTTCAGCCTGGAAGTTGACAGTTCCTTTAAAAACAAGCTTTTTGAGAAACTTCTCCAAGTGTGCACAGCAGCCCCAGTGCCTCCTTGCAGAGACATCTGCTGCCCCCCGGCTGCCACCACCGCCGTGACAAGCTCTGTGTTAGATTCTTTCCTTT
>NW_010311034.1:2752-6113 GCF_000700745.2 Antrostomus carolinensis
TCTCTCTTCTTCTCTCTTCTTCTCTCTTCTTCTCTCTTCTTCTCTCTTCTTCTCTCTTCTTCTCTCTTCTTCTCTCTTCCTCTCTCTTCTTCTCTCTTCTTCTCTCTTCTTCTCTCTTCCTCTCTCTTCCTCTCTCTTCCTCTCTCTTCCTCTCTCTTCCTCTCTCTTCTTCTCTCTTCTTCTCTCTTCTTCTCTCTTCTTCTCTCTTCTTCTCTCTTCTTCTCTCTTCTTCTCTCTTCTTCTCTCTTCTTCTCTCTTCTTCTCTCTCCTCACAGTGGTTCACAGAAATCCATTGTCCCAATTCAACCATGATACCCAATACTCATGTCCCAATACCTATGCTGTGGCCTGGGGCAGACACACACAAGTAGAGAGGCTCTTTCCATGGGTGTTGGTATCAAAGGCAGCATCACCAGCTCTGCCCTGGTGCCGTGCAGGTGTGACAGTGGCCGGGATGCTGCTGTACCAGGGTGTGAATGAACTGGGTGTGTTTTTAATGGAGGTGAAGGGAATCTTGGTGACCTGGCAGCATCTATTGTGAGGCACAAGGAAATCCCATTTCCAGCACCTTCAGTTCCGTTTTCTCTGTTATTACAGTTTGGGACCAGCCCCACAATACTTCTCGTGGGAGATAAGGTAGCTGGACAAAAAAGTTTATTTGTTGAGATATCAGTGATGTCCATGTGTGACAGAGGTTATGCAGTTGTTGGAGAGCCTCTTGTTTGTTGTAAGGCTGGAGATGGGGTGGCAGCACCCTGGAGTCACCCCACTCCTGAGGGTGCAGGGGAGTTGTACTGTGACCTGCTAGAGCGGGTGCTGTTAGGAAAGGGCAGCAATAGTGTTTGATTGTGTGCCGTGGAAACTCTACACGTTTGGAGTCCTGCTGATGATGGCTGCTCAAGCACATTCATTAACCCCCAATATCTCTGCCTTAATTGCTGCATTTGTTAAACTGATTCATCTTCTCTTACCAGAAGGAGGAGTGGTGGCAATTGGTCACCGGAGCTGTATCCAGTAAGAACACCCCTGAAACACCCTGTTTGTTTGATGCTCCACAGAGGTGCAGTGTCCTGTCCCACACATCACACATGGACAGCTGATACCTGCACAGAACTTCACCTATGGCAGCACAGCCACGCTCGAGTGTGACGCCGGCTATGTCCCCGTGGGTTCCACCACCAGCGTGCGGTGCCTGAGCAGTGGCAGATGGCACCCACGGGTGCCCGCCTGCACCCTAGGTAGGCACAGCTCTGTCTCCTCCTTACTTTGTCTCCCAGGTGTAGTTGCCTGTTTGTATTTCACTAGAAGCTGGTGGGGTGTTTTCTGGAGAGGGGTTGGAGGGTGGACACCACGGCGAGCTGCACGGTCTTATGTTTGGGGACAGGATTCTCCTCTGCTCCTTCAACACCCCTGGGTAACGTGGCAGAGCTGTCCTACCTCAGCTTGGGATACACCCAATAAGATACAAAAGCATGTAAGAGTGAAAACTCTTGTTAGATCCACCAGGTCCTTTGGTGAATGTCACTGTTATATTTTCTGTTTCAGTTCACCCCCAATACCCCACAGCGATGCTCAGGGTCGCTGCTGTCCCTGGCTTCTTTCTGGGGTTTCTCTTCTTGCCCAAAGTCCAGGCTCAGCTTTGTCCTCGGTGGGTCTCTGGTGGAGACCTCCCAGCCCTGAGGGTCCATATTGTCCCCTGCTCTGGTACCAGGTCACTGCCCCTACCCTCCTGCCGTCAACCACGCAGACCGAAAACCTCAGCGTGATTTTCTAGTTGGGACGACCGTGACCTACTTCTGCAGATCTGGATACACTTTGCTCCCTGAAGTGTCTCCAATAACCACTTGCCTTAAAAATTTTACATGGTCTGTAATCCCAAAGCTTTGCCAGAGTAAGTACATCATTTCCTTCTCTCTGCCAACAAAGCATCAATTTAATGATGTAGAAATAACATCATTTTCTAAAATACTCACTAGCGGTGCCGTGCCAGGACCTTACTGAGCAGTGCTTTGGCTCTCTCTAATAATTAAATTTTGCTGTTCAAAGGGTAGCGTGGCTGAAAAGAAATAGCTGCCACTCACCTTGATCACTTAGCTGTTCAAACAATGATGGAGCTACTAACAAATCATCGCTTCAGCACCATTTAGAGCTAATCAAAGGGCTCAGATCATTCTGCCTTCCAAGAGAAATGGTTGTCATCACCTCATTCCCCTCCCTGAGCATGGTTAGAGATGTCTGTCAGTGCTAACAAGCTGCCTGGGTCAGGAAGCCACCACCATGGGATTGTGAATGTCTCCTGCTCTCCTCTCCCAACCCAAACCATGGAAGCTCTTTCTGATGTTGATGTTCCTCAGAGGTGCAGTGTCCCAGCCCGGCTGTCCACCACGGGAGAGAGGTCACCCCCAGGAAAGCTGAATACACCTCTGGGTACCAGGTGGAACTTCAGTGTGACCCTGGTTATGTGCTGAGGGGCAGCCAGAGGATCCAGTGCTGGTCTGATGGGACGTGGAGACCCCCCGTGCCGTACTGCGACAAGGGTGAGTGTGAACGGTGGGAATTGTATCTCCACGGCAGGTAGGAAGAGCAATGAGAAAATTGTGTGTTCTGAGCAGCTCTGCTCAGAGAAGGTGGTGTTAGGAGAAGGAGTCCAAGTCACAGCATTAAATGACTTTAAGGTTTTCATCTTCAATCCAAACTACTCAATAAAATGCGTCGAGTCATGGGACCTGCAGCCATTTCCTCACAGGACTGTTCAAGGGGGTTTATGATACTCACCGTTCCCTGCCCCCGTTTATGAGCAGGATTATTTCTCATGGAAAAGAGGAGGGGATGTGGGAAGGTCAGCTGAAGGGGAGGGGATGGAGACACGCCATGGTGCTGGGGCTGTGCTATGCTGGTGGATGGTTAGTTGGGTCAAACTGGGAACACTGGTAGAGCCAAGGCCAAAGCTGGCAAGAAGCAAAGATGATTTTGAGGAAAGCAACCCCAGATATAAACATCAAGAACAGACTTCTCCTGTTACTTCCCTGCACTTCTCTGTCTCCCTCACCAAATAGAGAAAAATCTTAATTATTCTTTTATCTATTCTCTTGCAGTTTGTGGTCCCCCTCCCAAGATCAGCAGTGGGCAGCACTCTGGCTTGGGAAGGCAGCAGTTCCCCTACGGCTTTGAAGTAAAGTACAGCTGTGCAGAGGGTCTGTCCCTCATCGGGGACGAGTCCATCTACTGCACCTCCGACGATGGGGTCAACCTGACATGGAGCGGACCTGCCCCGGAGTGCAGGGGTGAGTCGTTCGTCCTGTCTGGGATCAGACTGAAGCCAGGACCTGGGTGTGATGCTGGGGCCTGGGAGGGTCTCCTT
>NW_010311034.1:6319-12244 GCF_000700745.2 Antrostomus carolinensis
TCCCTACGGGGCGGCCGTGCGGTTCTCCTGTGACGAAGGCTTCGTGCTGCACGGCGATGCTGAGAGCCAGTGTCTGGCAGATGGTGCCTGGCACCCTCCCCTGCCCACCTGCCAGCCAGGTGGGTACCAGACCTGAGCCGAGCCTGTGGCCCCTGTCCTGGCGCAGAGGTGTTGGGGTGCAGTGCTGTGTAGCTGTGTCTGTCTGTGGGTTCTGCTCCCTCCTTCCCTCTGTGCTGGTGTTTGCCAGGCGATCGCTGAATTTTTCTCGACAGTCCTGTATAAAGAAGATGTATCTAAGACAGGTCAGGAGACACCATCGTTATTGATTTTCTCTTCCATGCACATTCTTACTGGGAGATGTTGATCTGCAGACTCTTGCATAGGGATCAGCCTGAGCTGAGATACTGTCAGAAAACAGCTAATGGGTACCCCCTCCCATGGGCTGTTCTGACCTTCACCCTCCCATCTTGAAGGGCCTGGGGAAGTAACTTTGCTTTAGCGTCTGGTTTCACAGCTCCCCAGGTTTAAGCTCACCCACACTGGCTCAGTCTTCACCAATTTTCTAGGGGTTTTTTCTGCTGTCTTCTTGCTGAGCTGCCTTCTGCTGTGGGTTTTCCTTTCAGTCCTGTGTCCACAACCACAAGTAGCCAACGGAAGGCTGAAAGGCACTTTGGATGGTAAAACATGGTACCAAACAAATGCAACGGTTACTTTTGAATGCCTTCATGGATACCACTTTCCAGATGATGGAAACACATCCTCAGAAGACTCTTGGACAGCCATGTGCTTGCCTGATGGCACCTGGACACCATTGCCCAAGTGTGTAAGTACCATAGTGTGGCTGAGCTCCTGGGTGAACGCTGCCTGATTGAAATATGAATATATTATAGATATGAAAAATAACTGCTTGGACTTCTTAAAGCTTTTGCTTTATGGTACTAACGGGGGATGCAGACTGCACTGGGGCAGTGCAGGGCAAATGGGGCAGATGTCCAGGCTCAGAGCTGAGGAGCAGGTCTCTCCATCTCCTGCAGTTCAATCATACAGGCTTTTTGCCAGGATTTGTTTCCTTTGGTTTTCTTTTTAACAGAAGGAAGAAGGCGATGCTGATGTATGCGAGGAGGTTCATTACGTTAAAGCGGTCTTTGAATGCGGTGTGCCGATAGCAGAGGTGAAAACTCTGCTGGAAATACAAAAACTGTTCCTGGAGATTAAAAAACTAAAGGTGGAACTAGAAAACTTGAACGAGTGAGTTCTGGGATATGCTGTAACACTCACCTTTCCTTTGGTGAACACGCAGTTGTAGTATCTATAAGAAGGCTCTCGATGACTTTATGGTTCAAGCTTGTATGCACACAGCCAGAGAAATAATAACTAATGTGTGGGAGAGGGGCTTTGTCCCGTTAGATGCCAGAGGATGGAGGGATTTTTGCTCTTTTCCTTACATCTGACAAGCTTGCTTCGCTATTTAACACGTGTTATTTCACCTTTTCTTTTAGGAAGCATAGTAAGAAATTAAATGGAGCTTCTTTAAGTCACTGAATAAAGTGTACTAAGCTGAGAGAAGGGGGACTGAAGTCCACAGAAATGAACTTCTAGCTGAGATGAGTGTCTGGTGGTTCTCTCTGAAGGTGCATATGCTGTAATCTTCCAGTCAGTGGTTTGCACACATGCTGCACCCTCTGCCCATACCCACCTCAGCCTGTCATAGCATGAGTGTGCTTCATCTAGCTAGAAATATTAGTGAAGTGAGTATTTAACAACGTGATTTCCTGGTGATCTGGCTCATGATTTCTAATCATCGAGTTAAGGGCAGTTACATACAGAAGTGCAGTGTAAAGGCTTCTATTTGCTTTTCCCTGAATTAAAACAGGCAACAGGTTTCTGGCCCAGCACTGTACTCAACAGATATCTGTGGTGGTGTCATCATCCATGTCCCTATTTCCGACAAGCAAATGCTAAGAATAGATGTTGTAAGCTGAAGTGTAGAGAATCAGATAGCAAAGACTGTTCTTATCACTCAATAAATGATGATCAGTTTATGTCGCCCTGTGATGCAGCAATTCCTCCCTCCCTGCAGAGTGACAATAAAGGTGCAGGTGTAACCACGGGTGTTTTGTCATCTGTCACACTGGCTGTAAATCTGGCAGATTTCCAGTATGGTCCAAGGGTTGTTCTGATTGAGAGCTGAGCCCTGGCAGCCAGTCAGTCTCTGGGGCATGCAGAGGGCCTCAGTGGGCACGGCATGGCACATCCCACCATGCAGCCCAGCAGCTGCTGCCCAGGTTCAGTGGGAGAAGGAGAAGCACTCATCTCCTGCACAAGCGATTTGCAGTGATATATCATTGCCAGATGCATCTTTTATCAGCTTTTAGAGTTGCTTTAAATGTCACTAGAGCCTGAAGCACAACACCCAGGGGAAGAGCTGGTGTCTCCCATCCTTACACAGAACGATGCTTTGATAATACATCCTGTGCTTCACCACATCCCGGGGAGGGGATCAGCAATGAGAGGCACCCTCAGACCCACTCTGGTTCTCCCTGTGCCACGAGGAGATCAGAGCTTACACCTTCCTGGTGTGACACCTCACTCACCTGGGACTGCAAACAGAAAGTGTCTTATCTCCCTGTGCAGGGCTGGAAACGCAGGAGCGTGAACAAGAACCGGGTGTTACGTCCTGTGTGTATCTAAGAGTGTTTGAGTAGCGTCGACTGATGTCAGACGGGATGTTTCAGAGTGTTAGTCAGTATGCAGATGGATGTATTTGCTCACACCCGTTCCTAATTACAAATGAGTTAGGCAACCAAGAAAAAAATAACAAACAGAAAGGAAAATGCTTTGGTTTTGGGGTTTGTTTTGTTTCACTAACTCTGCTTATGGAAGATCTGTGTTGTGTTACCTGCCAGCAAATAACTAAGTAGGTATTTTCCTACCCTGAATACAGCTTGGGGCTGGGTGGGGATATTTCTGCTCTGGTAGCATTTGGTTTTGGCAAAACTGGGCTAGTCAGAGCTCAGTGCTGGTCTTGGGTCAAATAAAAGGGTTGAGTTATTCCTGGTGAGGCAGGAGGACCAGGAGGCTTTACCCAAGCCTCTGGGTGACAGTTGTCCCCCACCCTTGGCTGCTCTCCATGTCACTGCTGGAGCATTTAGCTCCGTGGGTGTTCTGGAAAGGTTTCTTCTGCTCTAGAGGCTTGGCTGGGTCTGCGGCACTGCATCTCCTCCCAGCTTCAGAAACAGCCCCTTGGAGCCAACGGTGCTCAACAGAGGAGCACAGAAGTTTCTGCAATGAAGGCTGGAGGACCAGGACAGGAGAAGCATCCAGGCACCCTGAGCTGCAGGGCACTCACTGGAGCATGGGGCTCTGGCCATGCCATGCTGCTCCTGGCCTTGCTGGGGCTCCTAGCCATGCCTGTGGTTCATGGTGAGTACTAGGGCATGGGATGCATGGGGAGGACCAGTGAGACCTGCCTGGATCCCACCTTGCTGCCTGGGAGCTGGGGTGGGTGATGCCACCACCCCCAAGCCTGGGGACCCAGTGCTTGATGCTCTTGCAGATGCAGCCCTGCCCAGAGGGGAAGCTGGGACCAGCCCAGCTGCCTTCTTGGGATGCTCGCTGGGACTGGGGGGTCCTGGACCCCATGAGGTCCTCACCCAAGGAGGTCTTCTTCTGCTGCAGGTGACTGTGGGCCCCCACCTCGCATGACCTATTCCAGACCATCCAGTGATGAGCACACCAGCAGCTTCCCCATTGGATCCAGGGTGACGTACACGTGCATCGAAGGTGCCATCAAAATCCCCTGGAGGTCGGACACGACGAAGTGCCTGCCCGGCGCGCGCTGGTCAAAACTGCCCGAGCCCTGTGGCCGTAAATACCTCCTTTCTCTGAAACATGCTCCCTGCCCCGTCTCTGGCTCAGCTTAAAGCTTCTGTCCCTTAGGGCAGCTGCTCTGCCATGGCACCCCATCCTGGCAGGCTCAGACCTGCTCCCCTTGGCTGCTGCTTCTCGCAGGTGCTGGTCCAAGGGCTGGAGCACCTCTCCTATAAGGACAGGCTGAGAGAGTTGGGGCTGTTCAGCCTGGAGAAGAGAAGGCTCTGGGGAGATTTTATAGTGGCCTCCCAGTACCTGAAGGGGCTACAAGAAAGCCGGGGAGGGACTTTTTACAAGGGTAGGGAGTGATAGAACAAGGGGTGATGGGTTTAAACTGGAAGAGAGGAGGTTTAGATTAGATATTAGTAAGAAATTCTTTGCTCTGAGGGTGATGAGACAGTGTCCCAGGTTGGCCAGAGAAGCTGTGGTTGCTCCTCCCTGGAAGTGTTTGTGGCCAGGTTGGCTGAGGCTTTGAGCAACCTGGTCTAGTGGAAGGTGTCCCTGCTGATGGCAGGGGGGTTGGAACTGGATGAACTTTGAGATCCCTTCCAACCCAAACCAGTCTGGGATTCTGTGATTCTATGAAAACAGATGTAACCTTTGATGAATATGAGGAGCTTCCAAAAGCACCAAGTGAGAGCGTTTCTGTGATGTTGAGGTTTATTTTGCATCCCTCCTGGCAGTGGCTTTTTCAGATTCGCTTTTCTTGACTGCCAGGGAGCTGCGGTGCCCCGACGAGGTTGCGGTTTGCTGCCCTGTCCAAGGCGGATGAGATGATTAATTTCTTTCCTGTTGGGAGCAACGTGAGCTACATCTGCCGCCCTGGCTATGAGAACATCTCAGATAGTTCTCCCACCAGCACTTGCCTTGAAAACCTGGAGTGGTCGGAAGCTGCTGAGCTGTGCAGAAGTGAGTATCTTCTCTGCCAAAAAGCGGCTGTGGAGGTGGCTGCAGGTCAGGTAGCTGCTCCCAACCCATGTGCTGAAATCCAACTGGGTCGTTATCATCCCAACAGCTACATGCCTAATACAAAATTAGGTGGATATTCTTTGATATGACTGTTTAGGACTGGACAGCAGGAGTATCAGTAGTGGGTTGGTTTGTTTTCTGCTGGCACGAACAGCTCTGTTTAGATTTTCTTGTTAGTAAATATGTTCACATCTGGACACGGCACGTGCACGGGACAAAGGCCAATTTGCAATTCTAGTGTTGAACTTCAAAATGAAGACAAAGTGTATTTCTTGGTGAAATCCATCTAATATTAAGACTGATGATGTGGCAGCAATATATTTTTCACAGTCGAGTAATTTAAAGCCAAACTATTGAGATAGAAACATCTCTGCTATATTCTCCTGAGAGATGCTGCCCATGTGAGCACAGAGCCCTGACGGGGATCCACACCTTCACCTACAGCTGATTCTGGTTCCTACCTGCTCAGCTGTGACATGTGTGAAGTAAAATGCTTTGGTACTTTGGGTATCATCCTCTAAGTCTGTCCCTTATTTGAGCTTTTTCATTTCTCCATCGCTGGTCTCGTTCCCTGGCAGGGAGATCCTGCGGCGAGCCGGGAGCGGTGCCCGGGGGCAGGACGGTTGTTCTCACAGACCTGCTGTTCGGTGCCAGAGTGACCGTGTTCTGCGAGGAGGGGTGAGTCGTGGGGTGATGCCCTGAGCTCCAGGACACCCGTGCTGATGCTGGGATACAAACTCTGATCTGGTGCAATAAATCCATGGACAGGGGCTGTGCTGCTGTTTCCCGAGACGTTGCTCTGAGCGCAGAGCATGGGGCTGCTTTTCCCACTTAAATGACCAGCTTTGGGCTGGGAAGGAATAAGACCCAGCTGAGGTCTGAATTTATGGCTGTATCTTCCTTCCAGTGTCAGCCAGAGGAAATTTAACTGCCCCAGGATATTATCCCAACAAAGATGGCTTTACCTTTAATTTATAACTCTATAGACTTCAAAACAAGTTAGTTGAAACATTTCAGCTTAACCTATCTGAGATATACTGAATAAGAAGGGGTGAGGTTTGAAATTTTAAACTTCAAAGATGTTCA
>NW_010311034.1:12254-18094 GCF_000700745.2 Antrostomus carolinensis
CAGCAGGAAAACAGCAGTGAAGCACACTTTCCATCAGTCAGTGAGCTGACTCACACTTTCTGCCTGCTTTCAATCAGGGCACGTATGCAGTGATCGACTTGCAAAATTAAGTTCTCAAGACTCCAGTTTGTGTTCCTCCCTCCTAGCAGGAGCGAGCTGGCATCATCTGGCTTGTTCTCTCAGTCTTTGCAGCTGCTTCAAATGTAACACAGGGTTTTTTTTTCCCTTCAGATATTCCCTTAGGATGGACTTTAGGGAAATGACAGCATGTCCCACCCTTCTGGGGTTCAGCTAACCTTCGGCAGCACACATCAGGGTGGAGGGATAACGTTATCCATCTAAGCAAGATCAGATACTATCAGTCACATCCAAATGATGAGGTTTTTTGAGCAGGAGGATGGAATTCAGAGATTGGGGAAGGTATCAGAGATTGGTGAAGGTACCAATTCAGAGATTGGGGAAGGTACCAGAGATTGGGGAAGGTACTATCCCTGGAAGGTACCAGGGAAAAAAAAACCCAAACTGTTCTTAGTTTCACAAGTTACATAAATAGTTACACAAATTTTTTTCTTTTATTGTGTATTTTCACTTAGGTACAAACTAAATGGGAGTAGTTTCATCCACTGTCAGCTTAAAGGAAACAATGTTGAATGGAGTAAACTTCCAACTTGTGAATGTAAGAGTAATCCAAATTTACCTTTGACTTCACTCCAGTGGATCCTGCATACTAATGCCTAGCCTAAACCTATCTCTGTACTTTGTTTTTCTTGATATTATCTGGCAGATCATCACCAACACTGCAGCTGAGAAATACCCATTTTGCACTGTATTCCAGCAGTTTTGTTCTCATAAGATCAATATATTTACTCATGACTTAAGGTCACAACGCAGATGATGGGATGAGGTTTCTAGGAATCACAGGGCGTGACAAGTTGCCTGTTTATTTTTGTGACACTTGGAGAAAGACAGGACAACAGAAACACTCCAGAAACCAAAAGGAGATGATCTAGACAGAGGGCAGTGCTAGTTGCACATCCTCAGTTGTCCAAAAAGTCTATTCTCTTCAAGAATCTTAGCCAGACTCCAGAGATATTTTGTATTTTCCTTATTTCTGAAGCTTTTAGCAATACTCATGTTGACCTTCTTTCTTGCAGTAATTACCTGCTCTTCACCTCCTCAAATTACCAATGGCAAGCATGATGGCGAAGGTGTAGAGATATTTGTGTATAACTCAATGGTGACTTACAGCTGTGACTCCAGCTTCCAGCTCCTTGGAAACGTGAGCATCCGTTGTACGAGTACGGACAAAACCAAGGGAGTGTGGAGCGGAGCTGCGCCCAAATGCAAAGGTGGTTTCATCTGAGTTTAGTATTTAATTACGAGCTCAGGATTTAGTATGTTCCAGTTTCACATGCTGCGATGGCTTCGTACAGGCCATGTCTGGTGTAAGTCATATTGCAGTTTTAAAGAGAAAACCACAGTGCTGCTAAAGTGCCTCAGGAATGAGCGGTCCATGCAGGAAAGGCGTCGCGCTCCTGTAAGCAACATTTCTTCTTTATACCCTAGAGAAAAGCACATCTGTCAAACTTGGAGTGAGAGAAATGGAAAGGAGTCCTCCTCCTGCTCCCCAAAGTGAGTTGAAATGATTCTACATTCAGTCCCACATTTCCCAACTTAATTTGCTCTTTCCTCATCTTTCTATGAAAAAGCCATTGGGTGGATTTCACAACATGATTTTCTTTCCTTTCAGATTCCCGTGGAAATGGCATCCAGCAGTCTAAGAAAGCTTTCACATGGGAAATGAAGCTCAGCCTTTATAAAAAGTCACTCCAAAATACCATCTCCTTCTCCCGTTCTTCTTTCCCCAGGACACCAGGTCAGTCTGGAGGCTCATTTGGAGTTCAGGGGACCTCATCAATGGGACTCCCTGGGTACTCCCAGTCCTATACCTGGAGTTTGCATTTTTTCACCTGTTTCTCTTCAGCTTCCAGGAGCTGTGCTACCTCAGCGTTCAGATTTGTTGTACCTTTGTACAAAACCCCAAACTACTATTCTCCTGGGATCAGCCAAGGATCCGTGTGTCTTCCAAAGTACATGGGGATCTCTGGCATCCTCCCCCAAGCTGGCTGCTTTGAAAACTTAAAATGGTCTAAAGTTGCATCATTTTGTGGAAGTGAGTGATTTTTTTTCTGTTGTGTTCTTTGTTTTCTCTGCATGATTTGTATTTTTTGCTGGTTGGGCATCTGGTTCAAAGCTTGGGTTTGACTGCACTGACCTCCTCCTCTTAAGAAAGCTTTGTTCTATATGAAATGTAGTTTCATCTGTCAATTGTTTTCTTGCCCTCATGTTATTAGAGATTATTTAACCTTTTTTATATATATATATTGAAAAGCAACAGATAACTTTATACCATGTAGCTTTAAGCATGCTGGGGCTTCTGTTCTCGTTCCAACAACCAGAGGCAATGCACTGACACTAACCTTGTTCCACACTAGCGAGGTCGTGGGCAGCCAGGAGAAGCTGGACGTGGCAGAAGTGCTGCTACAACAGATTTCCCATCCGTTGCAAAGGTTTATTTTACCCATAACAAGGGTGAGTGTCAGCTGTGTTGGAAATGGTGTCTGGGTGGGAATTATAAGCACGTAATTTTAAGTAATAAAGACAAAACAATCACTGGAGGGTCTCGCTACTCAAGTGGAGACTGGATGAAAAGCATTTCTCTGGTGTCAGGGTCAAGCTGAACTTGCCCATCCCTGAGCCATGTCTCCTGGGTTAGAATCAGAAAATGCCACCCCTGTTGTGGTGGGTTTTGTGTGTGAACTCACACAGCCCAGGGCTTTTTCACAAATGTGATGAGGCTGGTGGTTAAGCCCAGGTCCAGAAATGCCCCCGTGGTGGGTGCAGCGTGGCCAGGAGGGATTTTCCCCAGTGCTGAGTCATTTCTCAAAGGTGGGGTCTTTAAAACAAAGAATAAGCTAGATCAGGTCTGTCCCATGTGCACATACAAAATGCATTTTTTTAATCATTATATGTTTTAATGTTCCAAGAAATTGATTGACAATTTTGCAAGAGCTGGCTGATTCTCAGAGTTGCTTCTCCCATCTGAGTTTTTCTCTCTTTCAGTAATTTCCTCCGAACATCCCGAATCCAGTTACAATTCCCTACTGATCTGCCCAGCATTTTTCAGGCTGGGGCTGGGGAGTTGCAGTTTCTCAGGAACACCTCAGGCCCTCTGCATTCAGAATTTCTGAAGAAGTTGAGTTATGTCACAACCCATTTGACTCGGTGTTTCCACAACCACGTATTTCCTTGCTCGTTAGCAACACCAACCTGCTGCCATAACAATCACCGTAAACACACAGGACAGGCTGGAAAAGACCCAAATCTCTCTGCTGGGCTGAGCTACTCCCTGAACTTACCAGGAATTTCTGGCTGTATCCTGGTCTGGTTGCAGATACACCCATGTGAGCTGTCAGCGGGGTTGTGCTGAAAGCAAAATACTGGCTTCTCAGTATTCCAAAATGATGAGTTCATTTATTTTAGTGAATTATAATACATTACCCACTAAACTGAACATTGATCTTTATATCTTCAGCACTTTCTTTAGCAAAAGCTCTTTTTGTATCAGACATAAGCTCTTTGCAGTTTATATTTTTGTTCAGACTACATGAAAGAAAACAGCCACGAGTGGTCCCTGTAGCTGTTCATCTCATCTCCTAAAGGAATTCCATCTGCTTCCCAAAGGGAGGAAGGCAGTTCTGTATCTCTGCAGCCTGTGAGCACATCGACTCCACACAGACACAGAGAAGTCACTGCTAAATACACTGGCCGGTATCATCACACCGCGATGGGGAAACTGGAAACATCAGGTTTATGTTGTTAGCTGCTTACCATCTTTACACTATACAGAATATTAATTGCCCTGTAATTAATTCTGTATTAATATACAGAATATTAGATGCCTTTCTGGGGTTTTATTTGCATTTAGTAATAAATGGTAATTGTTTCTAAAGGATAACCTGTGAATTCAACTGCCTGCTGTTCCCTTCTCATATTTCATGCTCTTTTTAAGAAGGTACCAGCTTTTAGAGCTATCTTGACAATGGTCAGATTTGCTGTTCAATCAGCTCTTTATCAGCACTCTTATTTATTGTCTAAATGGCCTCCTATGTTTTTAAACAACAACCCAAAAAAAAAAAAAGGAAAGAAAGAAAGAAAACCCATGCAGTGATGTTTGGGAATGTGAGTGTTTCTAGTAAGTGGTCTGAAAAAGAAAGCTGGAGCAAGGCATACCCGCCCTTAATTACATTAATTACATTCATTATACTAATTACAGCTCCTATTTAGCCATCCCAGTTCCCAGCTTCCCCCAAGACTAGGCAGACCCCAGGGGTCATGCCCAGAAAGGCTTTGGGATTGCTGGGTGACATCCTGGGCTGCTGCCCTGCATGGGGATGGCTGGAGCAGGCAGGCATCCAAGGGTGGTTCTCTGTGGAAAGCCAAGAGCAACTCCAGCAGCTCAACCCCTGTTTTTTCTGTCTGGTTTTACTGGAAACTTCATGTTGTTCCAGTGGGAGCCTGGCAGTGCAGGTGCACGGAGCCGCAGCTCTGCCATCACCATCTGCTCAGGCTGATTTCTGCCGCTCGGGGAAGGGATGTTGGAGCAAGATAAAGGCAGCGGGCACAGACCCGCTATCGCAGGGCTCAGCTGCTGCAGGTTTGGGTGCTCCAGTGGTTAGTGGGGCAAAATGGGAGAGCAAACGTGGGTGGCAGAGAGGCAGAGGGATGGGGCTGGGCTGAGCATGATGGTCTCGGCTGGTACTGATGTCTCCAGCGTGGCCTCGGGTAGGAAAGCGGCCGGGCTGGGGGCGTTAATCTGAACAAGGGGGATGTCACTGAGTTTCAACAACAGCAGCTGGTTCTTCTGATGTAGGTGTGAACCGAGCTGCTGCCCGAGGAGACTCCACAGTATGAGAAGTCTTTGCCAAATACTTCTCAGCATCTCCCCATCCCACGCTGAGGTCCGAGCTGTAAGACATTACAAGAGAATTCCCCGGAATTCAAAGCATTTTTTTTCCTGTTAGCAACTTCCTTTTGCATTTGCAGCCACTGTCCCAGTTCAGACCTCAGGTGACCAGTGACCTGTAAAAATATGTGGCCAAGACATCACCAGGTAATTTGTCAACATGTTCACAAGTATTTTAAAAGAACTATATTATCCAAACTGCTTGACTTCTCTCTTAAGGAAACACCTCTTGGCTTCATTGCAAATGCTTTTGTTACATATTCTCGGAGCTTAAATTGTGTTGGAAAGGGAAATAAAGTAGAGGGGGAAAAAAGAAAAAGTAAAAAAGGTACTTTTGAGCTTCTCAGTGGCAACATCACTGTTTCCTGGATAGTGAAGGCAGGAGGGAGCAGGAAGGCAGAAAAACCCCTTTATGGAGATCTATTTCTGGGGACGGGCAGGTGACATTTGGGGGGTCTGGTGACACTGAGCTGTGCTGTGCTGCACTCCCTGGGCCAGACGCTGTTGGAGAGGGCAGGAGGCAGCCAGCCAGCCGATGAAGATGCAGCTCTTGTCCCCACATTCAGCAAAGCCAGTGTTGGGGGACGAATGGGACCTTCTGCACCCCTCCCAGCTTTGGGACATGCTGTGGGGTCACGGTGGAGCTGGCAAGACCCACGCACTGTCCTTTTTGTTTCTTTTTTCTTTTCCTTTGGGACTGGAGAGCTTTGGAGAGAGGGAGTGCCGTGTCTGGGAGCTGCAGGGAAAGGATGTGAAGGAGCAGATGTCCCCAGAGCCCCGCTGCATTCCTGGGGTGCCCAGCGAGCCTCGTGGA
>NW_010311035.1:0-2843 GCF_000700745.2 Antrostomus carolinensis
AGAATCCTGAGGGCAGGGAACAGAACAAAAAACAAAAACCCTGGATTTCAGGTTTTCACGTCAGAGATCTACTTGGAAGATTTCCTGGGCTATGGCCTTGGAGGGAAGAGGGGTCCAGAAGAGGTGGTTGGTATCCAAGGATCACCTCCAGGCTCAAGAAAGGTTCAGACCAATGTTCATAAAATTAAAGAAAGATATCAGGAGACCATCATGGATAAACAAAAAGATCCCAGCTGAACTAAAACATAAAAAAGGAAGCATATAAGAAATGGAAGAAAGGGTAGGTGACCCAGAAGGAGTACAGAGGTGCTAGCCAATCATGCAAGAATGGGGTTAGGAAAGTCAAGGTAGACCTGGAGATTAATCTGGCAAGAGACTTGAGGGGCAATTAGAAAGGACTCTACAAGTACATAAACAGCAAAAGGAAGACAAGGGAAAATTTGGGCCTGATGCTGCATAGGACAGGAGAACCTGGTGACAAAGGACACAGAAAACGCCAAGATTCTCAATGTCTTATTTCCTTAAATCTCTACTAGTAAGATTGTCCTTTGGGAATCCCAGGCCCCTGCAACCAGGAGGGAAGTCTGGAACAAGGAAGACTTACACTCAGTGAAAGAAGACTAGAACAGGGAGCACTTAAACAAACTGCTCATACATGTAAGTCCACAGCACCTCATGGGTTGCATGCACAAGTGTTGAATGAGCTGGTAGATGTCCTTGACAGGATATTCTCCATTACCTATGAATGGTCCTGGCAAATGGGAGAGCTTCCTGAAACTGGAAGAGAGAAAACTTCACTCCCCTCTGCAGGAAGGGAAAGAAGAAAGATCAGAGGAACTACAGGCTGGTCAGGCACCCTCAACTTGATCTCTAGGAAGGTGATTGACACAATCCTTCTGGAAAGCATTTCTGAACACATGAAGGACAAGAAAGTGATTTGGACTAGTCAGCATGGATTTACAAAGGGGAAATAATTCTTGACCAACCTTATAACCTTTCACAATGAGGTGACTACCTTGGAAGACAAGGGGAGAGGTGTGGATGTTGTTTACCTTGACTTTAGTATAGCTTTTGACACTATCCCTTAACATCACAGGTAAGCTGACAAAGCATGAGTAAACTAATCCACAAGTGAGGTGGACTGAAAACTGGCTGAGTGACTCTGCTGAAAGGGTTGTGATCAGTGGCACAAAGTCTGGTTGGAGGCCAGTTGTGTACCTCAGGGGTTGACACTGGGGAAACTGTATCATTAATGTTCAACTGTATCATTAATGATATGGCCAATGGGACAAAATATACCATCAGCAACTTTATACATGATACAAAACTGGGAAGAAAGGCTATTACAACAAATGTTTGTACTGTCATTCAGAGGGGTCTCAACAGGCTAGAGAATTGGGCAGAGGGAAATTTGATGAAATTCAGAAAAGGGAAATGTAAAGTCCTTCACTTGTAGAGAAATAACCCCAGGTTTCAGTGTATATTGAAGCTGATCTGATGGAAAACAACTTTGCTGAGAAGTACCTGGAAATCCTGGTGCTCAACAAGCTGATCATAAGCCAGTAATATGCCTTTGTAGCAAAGGCAGCCAACAGCATCCTGGGTTGTGTTAGGTAGCGTGTTAACAGCAGATTGAGAGAGTTGATCCTTCCTGTCCATTCATCACTAGTGAGCCCCCATCTGGATTCTTGTGTCCAGTTCTGGGCTCCCCAGTACAACAAGAGACATGGACATACTTGAGTGAGTCCAGTAAAAGGTCATGAAGATGATTAAGATTCTGGAGCATGTGTCACATGCAGAGAGACTGAGAGAGCAGGGAGTCCTCAGCCAAGAGAATAAAAAGCAAGGCAAGGCTCAAGGGGGATCTTACAAATGTGTATGGGAAGGACCGAAGAAGAGGGAGCCTGAATCTTCTCAGTAGTTTTCACCGATAGGACAAGAGGCAATGGGCACAAATTAAAACACATGAAATTCCATCGGAACAGAAAACAGCAGTCAAACACCGTAACAGGTTGCACAAAGATGTTGCGGTGGAGATATTAAAAAAAGAACTTTATGTGGTTCTTGGCAATCTGCTTTAGCTTATCCGTCTTGGACTAGATGATACTAAGAGCTACCTTCCTACCTCAACCATTCTATTGTTGTGACATAATGACCTAAATTACTCTGATACAGTAGCTTAACAGAGGGTTTCAGAATTGCTCTTTTGGGCTTAGAACATCTGCTTTGTCCCTCTTTTTATAAGTCTCTTTTTTTTATTTCAAATCTGATTCTCAATTTCTATTTTGAACTATATTTGTCAACTTTTGATCTGCATATATAAGACTCCACAGATCTATTATGTGATTCGTCCTAGGTGAGTCTTTCAACAATTCTAAATCTGAAGGAAAGTTTTCACAGGATACACCTTTGCATACAGAGATGGCTGTAATTTACTAAATTAAATCTTATGCCATTCAGCTATACTATTATAGCTTTTGTCTCTGCTATTGCTTAGTGAACTACTATAAAATATTTATCCAGTACAAACTTATGCAAATTCTTAATTAAAGGTATAAAGGTTATTTTTGTCAAATGAATAAGATATTGTATCTACTTAAAACTGTAAAAGTTTAATTTATATTACATAATTTATGATTAACAAAGACTATTAATAATTAAATTATAAGATGATTTTATAGAAAGAGCAGAAGAGTAATATGTATTTTAAATATAGAAATTTCTTTCTGTGTGTTTCAAATTAAATAGTCAGGCCATGAATTGCAATTATTTTCATCTCGTTCACTGAGCGTGTCTGTGAGAAAGAGGACATTCTCATCCATACAGTACAATCTTAAATGGCC
>NW_010311036.1:0-1328 GCF_000700745.2 Antrostomus carolinensis
AGGGATGTGCTCCAGGTCAGTGATGTGCATGAAGGGGCGGTGGAAGTAATGGAGCTGGAGGATGCAGGCCAGGAGGAAGAAGCCCGGGATGAGGGTGCTGGAGAAGAGCTCGGAGACGCTGAACTGCTCCAGACCCAGGTCACCCAGCCTGGGCAGGGAGGGGACAATCAGTGCAGGGCCAAATCCATCCCACCCTGCGCAGGCATTGAGCTGCCACACCAGGGTTCAACCCCAACTCTCCCCGTGCCTCAGTTTCCCCATGTGCAATGTATCTCCACGGGGCTGGTGGTGACAAGGACCCCGCAGTGGGTCAGGGACACTCACTGCTCATCAGTGAGACCCGTCAGGTTCCTCCAGTACATGGGGAAGTCCTCAAACTGGAAGGTGTAGACAGCGATGAGCACCAGCATGGTGTAAGCCACCACCAGCCACCAGAAACACTTCAGCACCTTGCGCCACAGGCTGTAGTACACCTGCGGGGACAGGGACATCAGTGGGGTCACACCAGGGATGGAGACAGGGACAAAGAGGTGTCCCCAACCCCCCTACCTGGAACAAGGTGAGGCAGAGGAGGAAGAGGAACATGTAGACGATCTTGTAGACGACGAGGCGCCCGGCGAAGCTCACCACGATGAACATCCCGGCGCAGACACAGATCCAGTATTTGGCGTAGAAATCCCCCACCAGAGCCCCCAGCGCCTTCAGCACGTCCCGCTGCCGGCTGGGCTCTGCGGGGCGGGGACAGGGCTGCAGGTGACACACGTGTCCCCCAGCTCCGGGTGTTCACACCCACCCCCAGGGATGCTCAGCCCGGTGTAGGTTCCCTCTGGGTGGGTGATACCAGGAGATCTCACCTGCATCAGAGATGGTCACCTCCAGGAGCGGGGTGGTTGGGCATCTCCTCGTTAGCAGCTTCTCCTTAACGAACTGTCGCAGCAGCAGCCAGAAGGTGAGGGTGAGGAGGAGCTGTGGGGACAAGTGGTGAGTGAGGACAGCTGTGTGCTCATGGGGACAGGGATGGGGACACCGGGCTTACCTTGGCTCCCAAATCCAAGCAGGGATATTTGGGATGGACCAGCCCCAACTGCTCGAGGCTCATGAAGCCAACGCGGGTGGGCAGCTCGGGGGTCAGCTCCATCCCCCAGACATACTGCAGGCTGCAGAGAGCGATGCCGTAGAGGAGGAGGAAGGGTGAGCAGAGCATGGCGAAGTGACGCCGGCTCCGTACCGTCCAGATCAGGCACGCCCAGAGCAGCAGCACGAAGGTCAACCAGCTATGGTAGGTGATGCTCCACACCTACAGGATCACAGCATGGTGGGGGGGTTGG
>NW_010311037.1:0-275 GCF_000700745.2 Antrostomus carolinensis
AAAGTGACCAAAATTCACCCCCCAGTGACTAAAATTCACCCCAGAGACCAAAATTCACCCCCAGCCACCAAAATTCCCCCCCCAGGGACCAAAATTCACCCTCAACACCCTGGTGGGTCATAGTTTTGGGGGCAAAATTCACCAGAATCACCATTTTTCCCCTCAAATCCCCCGAAATAACTTTTTTTTTCTCTCAAATTCACCAAAATCACCTTTTTTTCTCTCAAACCCCCCCCTTGGTGGTGTCACCACCCTGGTGGGGGTGGGGGGGACAC
>NW_010311037.1:315-693 GCF_000700745.2 Antrostomus carolinensis
CCTGGTGGGGGTGGGGGGGACACACACAGGCTGGTGTTTGGGGTCGTTTTGGGTGATTTTGGCATCAATTAGCGGGTGATTTACCCGATTCTGAGTTAATTTCAACCCCTCCAGGCTCTGGGGTGTTTCCCCCCATCAGCATTTTGGTGTTTTATGGTGTTTTCACCACAAAATGTGGTGGGTTTTGGCATCAGGGATGGAACCTGCTGTGGTTTTGGTGGTGCTGGGTGAGGGGAGCGAGGGGTGAAGGGTCCAAAGTGGGGCTGAGACCCCCCCCAGCCCCCCAAAAACCTGTCAGGGTTTGGCTGTGGGGGTGACACCGGTGAATTGTGGTGGCAAAACACGAGGGTGCTGGTGAAATCTGGTGGTGCTGGTGAA
>NW_010311038.1:0-1160 GCF_000700745.2 Antrostomus carolinensis
ATTCTATGATTTTTTTTTTTGCTGTCCACCAGCTGCTAGAAAGCCATAGTCTGCATGAGTTTCTCCAAAGCATACTGCATGGCTCAGGGGCCAGCTCAGCAGCTTTTTTACAGTTTTAATGAAACCATAATATTCTTTTGGCCAGAGAAGTCAAGTTATGGAGTCATTCCATAAGGTTTTCCAGTATCTGTGATATGTCCATTGTAAAGATAGTGGAAGGTGTCCCTGCTGATGGCAGGGGGGGTGGAACTAGATGATCTTTAAGGTCCCTTCCAATCCAAACCATTCTATGATTCTATGGGTCTTATCAAAAATTTTTCTCCAAATTTAATTAGAACTGACAGATTATGTGTACTTCTACATTTGCAGAAATTCTGTTCATCTTTCAACTTTTCAAGAGTTTTTGGTGTGAGGGGAATTATATATTGAGATTTATGTCTATCTGACATTAAGGAGCCAGAACAGAGGAAAGCCTTCTCCAGACCAGTGCTGCCACCTAATGGGAAAATTCCTAGGGAATTAATTTCTCGGAAGTTAAGTCCTTAATTGGAGTGTTGCTAGGTGACGTAGAGATGGAAATCAGTAGCTCTGATGTAAGTTGCTCTTTTCTGCTGCTTTACGCCCATCCCTCCGTCAGTCTATTCCCTTTTCCCCAGCGTCTGAGCCACACACATGAGATCGCTCTGGAAAATTCATTCTGCTTCCGGCTTAAATCCACTCTCAACAATCCCTGAAGCTACTGAAGCATTTTTTACCTTCTTAACTCTCAGCAATCCCTGAAGCTATTGAAGCATTTTTTACTTTCTTGACTCTCAGCAATCCCTGAAGCTACTTAAGCATTTTTTACCTTCTTGAAAGTCTGTCTGGAGAGGAAATTATCTCAGATTTTTGGATTATGAAGAGCCAAGCACAAAACAGGGGGGGGAATGAGAGGTTGCCAGGGGAGAGACCAGTATGCTGTAGGTTTTCTCCTTAGTTACGTGTTTTGCAAATGAGAGGTGAGACAGGCTGTCTGCATTGCAACCTGCACAGTCTAATGTAGCTCAGCAGCATCTGGAATCAGATTGTGATTATGGAAAATAAGCTATAATGTCTTAAAAGTTCCCACATGGCAACCCCCTGCAGCAACTTCACATCATAAATGATCACAAGAGTGAGCA
>NW_010311038.1:1189-6913 GCF_000700745.2 Antrostomus carolinensis
GTGAAGCCTGTCCCAGTCTCAAGAGATTATTTTATTCCCTGATTGTGTTGTCTTCCCAGCACCTACATCTATTTCCTCATGACAATTTAGCTCACCATGGCACTTCTGCTGCTATCAGTTTGCAGGAGTGTGTTACAGTGGTTAGAGCAGGGTCTTCATCTTTCTCAGATCTCATCTCAGCTCTGCCATTGATGAATCACGTTTTAAGCAGTTTCAGCCAGGCTTGCTTTATTTCAGTTTATCTGAGGTTGAAAACATATTTCCAAGATTCTTCCCCATTTCTTCCTGGGATGAAGATGGGCTTGCAAGGTCTGGTAGTTCTTATAGATATGCAAAAATATTAAAGGAAGTTATATTATGTGATGCTGAAGCACTGTTTTTGCTGGTTTTGGGGAGGCAGTGCAAGTGAAGGTATGTGGGGATCTAGTCCCACTTTCAGTGCCTCACTGAGCTGAAATGCCACCATTACAGGCAAGATGGGAGCTCACAAAATCCCTGTGCAATTTCATGGCTGAAGAAGGGATTGACATTTAGGGCAAAGGGGAGGAACCTGCAATTAAACAGGCTCGAATCATTAATTCTAGCAAGGAGCTAAGCTCTACTGGTAATGATGACTCTGCAACTGCACCTAGTGCTGCTCAGAGCCTTGAGCACTACCTGACAGAGGTGACCAGGCACCAGTAATTGTCCTCAGAGCTCAGGAAATTTCCGGTGGGTTTTTTTTCTTCTTCATAACCTTGTGTTGAACCCAAGAGTTCCAGCAACCAGAAAGGGTTTTATTTGTAGCAGTGTTGTAGCTGGGAAGCCTGTGGGTACAAGGCTGTTGCTCAGGATTTTGGTGAAACACCTCAAGGAGTTGAGTAATAAAGGTCTGAACCCCAGAGTGCCATGGAGGAATGATCATAAGATGAGTGAGTCATGGGAAGGTAGGTCCAGCTCTCACTTTAGCTTGCTGGGCTTTTTTTTTTTCTATATATATTTCACTGTGTAGTGAATTCAGGAATATTCAAAACCCTAAAAACAAATCTCTTGAAGCATATTTACCTCAGGTATGAGAATGAGGATGCAGGACAGGTTTCTGGGAAGGACTAGAGAGGACAAGTTCAAGGCTGTGAGTTGTCACACAGGTAGCCTGCAGTCAGGACTTATGAGTAAATTCCTCTGGCTTTTTCTCCAGCCTGGGAGCTGTGTGGTGCTGGGGAAGGTGAACTGAGCACCTTCTATCTACACTGTGTCCACAGACCTTACTGCACCAGCTAGCTTGTGAGGAGAGGATGGATGTGTGGTGTTGCGGATGAGACTCCACAAGCCAAGACATGTGCAGCATGAAGAGATGAAGGTTTTTTATCAGATGCTGGGATCATTAGCTGGAGTATGAAGCAGGGGCAATATATTATCTTGTATCTGCTCAAAAAGTTGACTCTTTAGCCCTGTTTCTCCAAAAAAATGCCACCACAACAAATAGCAACCATGTCTGAAGGTAAGTTCCTCCAAGCACCTCTGCCAGAGAAAAGGAGTGTCAGGAAAGACCATTCGTAAGCCAATGTCACCCTTGCATTAGCGCCCAGGTGCTGTTCTCCTGCACTCTCACTGTTGTTTCAGGCAGGATGATATTAGCAGGTGTCACCCACTTCTGCTGCCATCACAACATTAGTCACTCGTAACAGGGAGATTTCAGAGTCTGATTTCTCTGCATCCCTCTCCCTCAGCCTGAAGCTGTTCAGCCCACTCCCCATCCCTGGGGAGATCATAGAATCATAGAATGTATTGGGTTGGAAGGCACCTTCAAAGGTTATCTAGTCCAACCCCCCTGCAGTGAGCAGGGACATCTTTATGACAGCAGGTTGCTCAGAGCCCCATCAAGCCTGACCTTGAATATCTCCAGGGATGGGGCCTCCACTACCTTTCTGGGCAACCTGTTCCAATGATCCGCTACCCTCATATTGAAGAACTTTTTCCCAATATCCAACCTAAATCTACCCTTTTCTCATTTAAAACCATGACCCCTCATCCTATTGCTACATGCTCTTGTAAACAGTTCTTCCCCAGTTTTCTTATAGGCACCTTTCAGATCCTGCTGACAATCCTATGGCTTGCTTGGGCTTTCATGTTTTGAGGTCCTTTGGGTCACATCCTACTCCTTATTTCACCCTTTCCACTCAGAGATCAAGCAAGCAAAACAGGTGCTTGTTTACCATCTCAGAGCTGCATTGTTTAACTTCTCTGCCCTTCCTGAAATGAATCTGCATGTAGAGAAGGGACTGTTTCAAAGTCAAAGCTTTAGTGTAACAACTCTCTCACCCTCCCTGGATGTAGACTTTTGGGAGAGGAACTTCTGCCTCTTTCATAGAAATCTGTGATGTTCCAGATGATTAAATAAAGCAAAAATGTTTTATGGAGCTAGTTTGGTATTTGCTGTGTTTTCCCCAAAGGTGCTGAACAGCAGCTCAGTAAAACTAGTAAAAGAAAAAAAATAATCCCTTGATTCCCCCGTGCCTCAATTCCCCCATCAATAAAAGGACTCTTTCTTTGCTCTAGCAGATGAGAGCTCTCAAACATTTGAGGCTGGAAAGTGCTCAGGTCTGAGGAGCAGTGTTAGCCCCCAGTCTGAGCAAGAAGTGGCTCTTTAGCTAGTCCTCATCTTCCAAAGCACCTCAAACCCCTGTGCTGATAGGCACTGATATTTTGAAACACCAGTGTCTCTTCCTGAACATCCTTTTCCAGCTTCCCTTACCTGTTAAATGTAGTTTGCCCTGACTTCTACTCACAGGAAAAACTTTGGACAATGAAGGAATAAAAATAAAAAGACTGGTGGTCAGACACTTGAAGGAGCTTGTCTAATAGCTCATCTAATAGTGCAGAGCCCACCCAGACTGCTGAAGGAAATATCAATATCGGGTGTTGGAACTAGATGATCTTTAAGGTCCCTTCCAACCCAAACCATTCTATGATCATGGGGTGAGTGACTGATCTCACAACAAAGCAAGACAGAACACATATCAGGAAAAACCAGACCAGGAACAGCTTCTCCTCAAAAAACAGCCCCCCATGAGTTTCTCTGGTGAAGCACCAGCTGAGAAGCTGGCATAGAAAACAGACTGGAAAACTTTTCACTTCTCTTTGTCTATTATGTCATATCTGGTACCATGATGTGCAATTGTTTAACTAGACTTAAATCACTCTAAACTACATAAATTATCTCCAATAATCCCCCCTTCTCTCCAAATGCTGACACTTTTTTTTCTTCCAAAACACTGTAATCTTGCTATCTTCCATATAATTGTGGCTTATCACTGCCTCTTAAATAAATAAAGAGTTATGTTCCACAGTATGCACCTAGTTGCATCTAATTTTCTCTGCCTTGAATTGTTTTAAATAGAAAGGCAGTTGAAAATGATTGGAAGGTATACCTGTGGGACCAAAAAAACCCTAAAATTCCCCAATCTAGATGTTATTTTTTAACAACTTAACTTTTAATCACAAACCTCAAAACTGGAAAGAACATAGTGTATGTTGTTTGGTTATGCTACTGCTTGGTAAACCAGCTGCAGCTTCACAAGCAGCCCTTGTGCAGGGGCTGTTTCAGAGGACACTTGGAGAGGGTCTTCTTTCAAAACACTATCAAAAGCTGCATGCCAAAGTGAGGATGGATCTGGGACTGTAAGCAAAGGACATCATCAAGATATGACACCCTTTGGCTATACTTGGCTTCCCTCAGCTCAGAAGGAAAGCTGAGCCACCACAAAGTTTACCTAAGTTTATATCCAGGTTCTGCAAAGAGCAAGGACCAAAGCAAGCACGTGGGGATGGGGAAAAGAACTAGAGGATCTTTAGCTCTCTCCACAGCAACCTCCTGCAGTTGAAGGCTGTTAGTTCACTCATCTGCTTCATCTTTTGTAAGAATCTTTCTCCCTCTTAGTGCCTGACTTTTTAAACTGTGGGTTTCAAAGTCTGGGTGCATGATACAACTTCATTCTTTGTCCTTACAAAACAGGCAATGTCTATGATATGGGGAAAAAAATGGACATGCAAGATAGAAAGGGACTATGGCATGTGGCAATGAAATGTGTGATCTGGAGGTTCTGCATCCTCGTGGATATCACAACTTTGCCCCAACCCTCGAGGCTGAACACATGTACTACTCTTTCTCAGCATTGCAGAATGCTTTTCTAACCTGAGGAGACTTCTCCAAGTACCCACCCCTTTCACAGATTAGTTGTATGCCACATCTTTTCATGGTTCCTCCTCTGAAATGCCACTATTGTACATGGTTAAGCCTCAGCTGCTGATTTTGTAGCTCCTGCAAGTGCACTGTGAGCTTTCTTGGACAGACAGACACTTCCTGACAAGAACTGAGACTGTAGGTACCAGCTGGAGGTATTTCATAGGATATGTTGGGAAGAGGGAAACATGAGCTTCAAATCTATTTGAAAGTCAACTAGCTGACATTAGGCCACTGGGAGGTCTTCACTTAGGATTCAGGCCTGGAAACCTCTCCTGGAGGAAGGTGGCTAGGCAAGCTTCCTCACAAAAATCTTTGCTCTTTAAAATATATATGAAGTAAACTGGCTATTGCACTTAGCAGTGAGAGAGGAGATAGATATTCAAGTCTCCAGTCTGTTTGAGAAGACCATAACTTTTAGAATCAAGACTCATACTCTGTTCACCAGGCTGTAGGTATCCTGGAGAACTTCAGCTTGATCTACTGAAATTGGTTCACAGCTATTAAACACTGATTAATCATGTCAAGCTCTCTGTGTAGAGCTTCATCTTGATGTCAGAGGTGGACAAACTATAGATTTGGCGCCAAAGCTATTTCATGAGCTTTCCAAGTGTAGCTCCCATGTTGGGATTCTAACTTCATGGACAGCTATGGGCTAATACAAAGGTTCTCTGGTAATTCAAATCCACATCATCATTTAGTCCATGAGTTCAACAGGAAGAATCCTAGCCAAGTGCAGACTATCCTCTACCCTTGCCTAGGTGATTCCCTCAAGTGGTTTCTGACAAGTGAACTAGCTTTTTGGGCAAGGTTTTGAGTCTTGAAAGTTGTGAATGATACTGGCGTTGGGCTGCTGTTAGAGACAAACCCTTTCTCTTGAAGCTGTGTGCAGTGAGAAGCCCAGGCTGGAGGTCATTCCCAAAGAACACAGACAGGTTCAAGCCCTGCAGACAATGTAAGCCCGGGAGAGTGAATATTCTGAGTGGATCCATCTCCCCATAGTCTTTTTGACAAGTGAAACATGGGAATAATTGAACTTCTCTTTTACTAGGATGTTAGAAGGGCATTGCTTTAAAGCTAGTGACATCCATAAGCAGTAAACAAGATAATGGTACTAATAACCCAGCCCCAAGCCATGCAATTGATTTACCATGGCTGATGCATCCAGCGTGAAATGGATGCAAGTGACAACTGAGTTTGATGGGAAGATTGACAGATTTGAGGGGGAGAAACATTGACCCAAAGGAACTCATGATAGCTTATCTGAGTCCTGTGTGGCAGGATTGACATTGACTGTGATGTCTGGAATCAAACATCCATCCAAGATCTGGAGAGAAACAAGCCTTGTTCTTCCCCTTCCCATAATATCTCTCAAGTTGATATGCTACTACCCTTTATTGCCAAGAAACCCTCCATACAAGCTGGATAGAATCATAGAATCATAGTGGTTGGAAAAAACCTTTAAGATCATCAAGTCCAACCATAAACCCAACACTACCAAT
>NW_010311038.1:7192-7973 GCF_000700745.2 Antrostomus carolinensis
AAGATGTCCCCTCAGCCTCCTTTCTCCAGGCTAAACAACCCCAGTTCCCTCAGCCAGTCCCCATAAGATTTGTTCTCCAGGGCTTTCACCAGCTTTGTCGTCCTTCTTTGGACCAGCTCCAGTGCCTCAACATCTTTCCTGTAGTGAGAAGCAGCCCAAAACTGAACCCAGTACTCGAGATACGACCTCACCAGTGCTGGGTACAGGGGTAAAATCACTTCCCTAGTCCTGCTGGCCACACTATTTTTGATACAAGCCAAAAAGTGTCCTGTGCATAGCCCATCCCTGCCCAAATTAAGTTTTTCCTTCCCCTTCTCCCCCCCTTCTCCATTTTGCAGTTTTTCCTTCAGACACCAAACTTTCAATCTTCATCAGGAAAAGGGAAAAAAAAAATTCTAGCCACAAAATTACTGCACTCTGGCTTTCAAAACCGTTGTCCCCTAGGTGGGAAAAGACAGCGAGAAAAACCTGTAAACAGAAAATAGCAGAGCAACTCCCACTCACTGAAGCTGCTGCCTCTCCCTCTGAAGGCAGCACACAGATGAGTCACGACAAAAAGCATCTTTCTCCCTACGGGGCCGGGGTTCTGCCTTGCCCACCTGCCTTCCCCCGCCGAGGAGGTGGGTAGTGCAGCCCCCCAGGCACTGCCTGTGAGTCAGGAGACCCTGAGGAGTCAGAAATGTCCCGTAGGAGTGAGGTAAAGCCACCTGCCAGCTTCTGCTCATCTGACATTTAAAGGATATTTTATCCCAGCAGGGTACAACAGTTTTAAGGGGAGGAA
>NW_010311039.1:0-5344 GCF_000700745.2 Antrostomus carolinensis
ATCTCTCCAATTTAGAGAGGAGGATGTTGTGAGGGACCGTCTCAAAGGCCTCACAGAAGATGACAGCTGTATCTCTTCCCTTGTCTTGTAGTAGGACATGTGATGTAGTCACTCCATCATAGAGGCCACTAGGTTGGTCAAGCAGGACTTGCCTGTGGTGAAGCCATTCTAGCTGTCTCAAACTGCCTCCCTGTCCACCATGTGTTTTTGTATTGCTTCCGGGAATATCTGTTCCATGCTCTTCCCAGGCACAGTGGTGAGACTGACAGGTTAGTAGTTCCTAGGGTCCTCCTTTCTATCCTTTTTAAAAATGGGTGCAGCTTTTCCCTTTTTCCAGTCACCAGGGACTTCACTTGACTGCCATGAATTTTCAAATACAGAGTGGCTTGGCAACTACATCAGCCAATTCCCTCAGGAGTCTGGAATGTGTCTTGTCAGGTCCCACAGACTTACGTATGTTCGAGTTCCTCAGGTGATCATGAACCTGACCTCTTATAGAGGGAAAGACTGCTCCCCCAGTACCTGTCTTCCTCCTTTGAGAAAGATGAATCCCATCTGATGCCAGAAAGCTTGGCGCCATATTGGCCATCTCATTACTGAAAAAAACAAAATTGTGGCAGTGGCATTAGCCACAGAGGTGGAAACCAGAAGGTTATTCAGCTGGCAGTATTGCCTTGACCTTTAAATACCAGTGTTATCAATTCTTTGCGATGCCTGAAGGTGCTTATAGATGATGAAACCTATATGGGATGATGTTCTGCTCCTCAGACTTTCTTGCCCTTCTGAACCTTTTCTGACTAGAAAGAAGGTGGCTGTAAACCTAAACTTGATATATTTTTATTATAGGCTTAGTAATACAAACCTCTTTGCTACATTGCAACTGGATAGCTGAACATGGGCTGAAGTAACCTGCCTAGATGTTCAGATCCTAGCTGTAAACATCTGTTAGTGAGGAGATTAATACAACTTAATTTTTCTCAGTAATTAAGGGTAAAGGGTGCCCGGCTTTAGCTTTACTAGGAAGGGAGGAGTTCACTGTGACAGCAACTCCAAACTAATCTTTGGATGGAATTATGTGAGCTGTTTTCCATCTTGTTTTGCCAAATTAGAATTGGATTTGATTTTTAAGCAGTGCATTAAATTACATTGTTAGTGAGAATACATTATTGAACCTTTGAAATGAAATATTTTAATTATCCAGAACTTGAATAGCTGTATTCAGACAACCCCAGGGATCTGCTGCTCCCCCTACCCCACTCCAGTTTAAGTAAATCTGAACTCTTATAAGATTCACAACCCGAGTCTTCACTTCTTTATGAGTTCTGCTACAAAGCCCTCTCTGGCACAGAGAGCTTGTACGTCAACATTTCAGTAAAGACTTTAACTGCCTGAAGGGCTGTTTTCAAAGATCCATTGGCATGTATGAATGGTGCAGAAATGGCTGTTTAAGAAGACAAGCTTTTGACTGCATGAACTAAATGAAGTGCAAGTCAAGATGAACGTATCTGGGGGAAATACAAAGAGAAATAATGAAAAATAGATTTTTCGGAAATACTCTTCATGTAAACCAGCAGTGTTCTCCTATTCTCTCACCTCCAAACTACCAGTTTTCTTTGCATGGACACCATTCCTATAATAGTATATAGACATCACAATCTACAAACCATAGTGGTCTTGTGCACTCTGTTGCTTTGGCTCATGTTAGGACCCTAACTTAAAGACCCAGGTTGTTTTCAGTATTGGGCTGGATCGTAGTTGCTCAAGTTCTTTCCCTCTGAGACACAGACTACTTATTCTAGGAATTGCTAGAACATCACTTAGACTTACCAAGTTTTGGATGTGATGGTTTCTTAGTTCTATGATTGCTCTACAATGACTCATGTCTCACTGTTGAAAGCTTCTGTCACCTGTGGAGAAAGGATAGCTCAATGTAGGAAGCATAATGGTAGTTCTGGTTGTTACTGCCAACACCTGAGGCCAAGAAATAGAAATTTTTGAAACCTTTGACCACTAATGATTCCTGATAACCAAGTAAATTAAAGCAATAAGCAGTTGTCTTCCAGAAAAACAGAGTTCTGGGACAATCACACCCTGAGAACAAGGGCTTCATATCCTTTGTGTGTGTAGCTTCTTTGTCATTTTGCTTCCTTATTTTTGATATCCTTCTACTGTTTCTGTGCTTCCTACTATATTTGATTACTCCATCTTGGTTGCTAACTGATAAAGAAGTAAAAGCAGAGTGAGAAACAAGACTTGCCGGCGTGAAAGGACTTTGACATAAGAACATAAGAATAAACTAATCGCTATTTCTTGTTCAGCACTTGAATAACAGCCAGACTCATGCTGGGGTTGGAGCTGAAAAGCCTGTAGATCTCCTGTTAGCAATGCCAGGCACAGCGTGTGCTCCTAGCCCAAGCCACAGAAGAGCATTTTGTCAGAATGTTGCCTTCTGCTCCCAGCGGGTGAAACGGCACCAACCCAGCTCCCAAACTCACAGAGGGACCAAGCTGAAAGAACCTTTGAGCTTTCACATGCCACAGACCAGGTGAGGAGTAACAGTGGCTCTTCTGGCTGATAAAGCATTTCTGAGGGTTCTTATAGGACATAGTAGAGCTGTGGTTACCCTGTTTACCTAACTTTCTACATGGTTTTTATAGGTTTTTTTTTCATCAGAAAACAGTGAACATACTGTTGCATGCAGGTGTGTGTGTGTGTGTGTGTGTGTGTGTGTGAGAAATAGTTGTGTCTGTTTCTTTGTGACCTTCCTACCATATTTATATATTTTCCTTTTATGTACTTGGGGGAATTGCACCAATGTAAGTGAAGCTGCAGATAGACTTAGTTCCAGGTGAAGGGTTGTGGTTGTGTTCAGATCTGTCTTGTCAAAAAGTTGTGCTAAAGAATATGCATATGCACACTTTTGTGCATGTCTGCAAAAGTGTGCATATGCAATTAGGGAATAGTTTACATATCACCCCAAAAAGGTCGGATTTATTAAAGAAGATACTTTCTCTGAGTTAATAAGATCTATTAAGTGTTGAGTGTTGTATTACCCATAGTAAAGAGATACTCGTAATAAAATTACAGATTTTAGTTCACCCTGAACTTTCAGTATGTGCTGCACAAGGCTCTGCACACAATAATCAACTGTGCAAACAAGAAAGTTCATTGTAGGCAAGGCCCTGGCAACTGCAGGATATTGTAAAGCAAGCATTTTTGGATTCTCATGCTAACTGTTTTTCATGTGCAGTTGTTTCACAAAGACAATGCTGATGAGAAGCAATTGCTGTTTGTTCCTACTGTATCACATTTTGTAATGATAAATGTGTTTTGAACAAAACGATATTGGGTCCACAAAAAGAAATTACTCATGTGTAAATGGTAGTGGAAGCCCTGCCAAGGGAATAATGACACTCTAGGAGTGTACTCATTGGTATTCAAACAAGGGAAAATGCTGAAAACAATGGTGTCAGCTTAATTTTCTTCTCCGATCTAAACCTCAAATACTGGTGTAGTCTTTGTAGCTTGCAGAGAATGTGAACAGATTAATTCTATAGAGTTTTGTATATTGCTTCAGGGCAATATATTTCTTGGGTAAATTCAATTCCTGTAGCATAAGACTCATCACTTAATATATTTTACTTTGGTATATTCATCACATCAAATGAATAGCTGAAATAATCAATAAGAAAAGTCTTTATATGGGTAATAATGTTGAGGGTGATCTGTGGACAGACAAACTGCTCTCATGAGGTTAGGAGGAAAAACTACATGAAGATGAGGATTTAATTTTCGTCTTTATACTAGTGCTATTTTCATGGAATCCAATTTTTTATGTCCATCTTCTTAGCCTTGCCAAATTTTCAGATCAAGCTCTGGGCTGTTGATTTTTTTTCCCCTGTCCTTGTGTGCTTTAAGTAAAAGTCTGTTGTTCAGCTGCTGTGCAGGAGAGAGGGAAGAAACTTATGACTGTTCTTATATATGTCCAATGACATATACAGTTTTCTGCAGATTAAGAGGATGACAAAACCCAACAGGTATCAAAGCTTCTACAAAATGAGTTACTTACTTGTTAGGGACCTCATTTTCTAAGCAAATCTTTGTTCCCATGCACAAGGAGACATTGAGTAGCTGGAGTTGGGTTTTGGGCGGGGGGGGGTTGGTTTATGTGAAGTTTGTTTTGGGCGGGGGAGGTGTTTTGCTTTTTTGGGAGGAGGGGCTTAACACAGCAGGAGCTCCCTCCTCTCAATGTTTTCCAGAGGGGTTATAGTTTAGATGTTTTGGGGTTTTTTTCCTTCTTCACTTAGTCACCCATGAACTTGTAAAGATTGCTAAGTAATTTATGTTTATCACTTCCAAGCCTTAGGATAGAATAATAAAATTCTCAAACACTCAAAGCCCAGAAAAATATAATACACTGGTGTTTTGTTTTTCAATAGGGATTTTATAGCCATATATAACAAGCACCTAGTTCAGTGTTTGGGGTATTTTGGATTTGTTTTTTCATTAGTTTGTGGTTTGTTTGGGTTTTATTTAACTTTTCTTCCTTTGCTTAAGGAGGACAGAAAAAGTGCAAAAGCTATTCCAAATGCTCAAAAATATTTTTTATCTCTTGGTTAGTTTCCTGACAAATGACATCATACTTTGAATTGAAGCTGTAAAGAAAAAAACCCTCGAGTGTAATGGCAAGGCTCAATTATACCTTATGGTGTCTGCTGTGTCAACTTTCCTATGATAAGATGTAAGATGGTAGAGAAGCAAGGTGGAGAAAATGGGATGCACCCATGAATACTGAAGGAACTGGTGGAAATAATCACTAAACCACTCTCTATCATCTCTGAAAGGTCTTGGAGAATGGGAGAGGTGCCTGAAGACTTCAGGATAGCCAATGTCACTCCAGTCTTCAAAAAGGGCAAGAAGGAGGATCCGGGAAACTACAGCCTAGTCAGCCTCACCTCCATCCCTGGGAAGCTGATGGAACAACTCGTTCTTGACACCATCTCTAAGCAGCTGGAAGAAAAGAAGGTTATCAGGAGTAGTCAACATGATTTCACTAAAGGGAAATCATGCTTGACCAATTTGGTAGCCTTCTATGATGTCATCACCAGCTGGGTAAATGAGGGGAAAGCAGCAGATGTTGTATACCTTGATTTCAGCAAGGCTTTTGATACTGTATCCCACAACATCCTTGTAGCAAAGCTTAGAAGGTGTGGGATAGATGAGTGGATGGTGAGGTGGATTGAGAACTGGCTGACTGGTAGAGCTCAGAAGATTGTGATCAGTGGAGCAGAATCTAGATGGAGACCTGTAACCAGAGGTGTTCCCCAGGGGTCAGTACTGGGTC
>NW_010311040.1:0-31600 GCF_000700745.2 Antrostomus carolinensis
GTAGAGAGGTGGGTGTCGGTCTCTTTTCCCAGGTAACAAGTGAAAAAATGAGAGGAAATGGCCTTAAGTTGCACCAGGGGAGGTTTCATTGGATATTAGGAAAAACTTCTTCACCGAAAGGGTATTCAAGCATTGGAATAGGCTGCCCAGAGAAGTGGTGGAGTCATCTTCCCTGGTGGTATTCAAAAGATGGGTAGACGAGATGCTTAGGGACATGGTTTAGAGGTCAAATTGGTAGTGTTAGGTATATGATTGGACTTGGTGATCTTAAAAGTCTTTTCCAACCACTACAATTCTGTGAGTTCAGGTCACAACACAAAGTACATCCCTGTTAAAAAAAAAGACCCCACCCTACTGCACAATAATTTAATGGCTTTTAGTGATTAAGTTCTCAGTTTCCTGTGAAAAACAGCACTTATAGTGTTATATTTATTTACATTCTTCAACAGTATTGTTTTTTTCCTGACTTCAATAAATGTTCTCCATGCTCAATCATGGGCACAGGTTTCTGTAGGACCTGTGGAATCTATATTTCCTTGCTATGACTCACAGCCAAAGACTTCATAGGTTGGAGGAGAAACAATCATGACGTAACAGGCATCAGGATGGATGTAGTTCTGAACCACGCTGTCTGATTGATCATGATTTGGATATTTTGTGGGGCAGTAGGGGCTGACATTATAAATGCTTCCTGTGAGTGGGTGAAAGGGGAGAGTTCCTAAACTTTTGTATCCTGTATCTGTCTGCCATCATAGCAACACATCGTAAAAAAAAAAAACCCCTAATGTGTGAATAGTGGTACTTTGTCTGAACTCTTTTCAGTAAATTAAGTAATAGATAAAATATGTCATTTGTATGGCGTATCCTCCCTTGATTTGTTCCTGGAGAGGTACTTCACACAAGATTTTTCTTTCAAAATAGTTTTTTGTTTTGTTTTGTTTTTCTGTTTGAGGTTTTATTTTTGAGTACCTTGTATACACATTTGATTTGATTCTTGCGTTCGGTTTTTCTGATTAACTGATATTCAGTTGTTTTTATAGCTTGAATCAACTTTTGATAACAGTTTTGAATTTCTTAGAGGTTACTTTTGCACTTGTCCTTAATTTGGGAGCTGAGGTCCGTAACAGATACACAGATAACTCTCTTTCAGAATTCTGAAGGGAGTAACTGTCAAGGCCACGTCAAATATAATTAAAATACTAAGTACTATAAACATGTTTGCTCAGATTAGTGTACTCCCTTTACAGGATAATTCTTTTCTTTAAGTGAAAACTCAGCTCGCTTTTTATTTTCTTTGCATATGGCAGAGTGAAGTGGCAAGTGAAAGAAAATCCAGGTAGGGTGACTCATTCATCCACTTGCAAAGAAAGAAGTAAGATAAGTTAAAATATTTTTAATATTATAACTAGAATAGTATTTTAATGGGAGTACCTTTAGTTTAAGTAAACAATGTGCTGAATACAAAAGCACTGGTCAAATTAAGAAACAGTAATAAGTCACTCATAGTCTTATTGTGCTCGTATTTGTGCAGGGATACCAGGAATTTTTATGAATTCAATTCCTGATATGTGCACTTTTGAGGACACATTGGGCTTTTTGGCTTGGAAGATATAACCCTCTGAAAAAGAGAGTTATATTGTTGTTTTTAACTAAAAGGAAAAAATATAGCTAGGGTACCTAGGAAATTTAAATTCAGTAGCAAACTCAATAAAGAAGGAGAAAATGTACCTTGTTTGATGTGAAGGCCATATAAATAATTGACAAGTTGAGGAAATAGCTAAAACACAGTTTAAATATGTAAAACGATTCTACACAGGCCAAGTTAGTTACCAGTTATCAGAGTAATATCTCTTTATAAGTAATGTCTTGCTTTTCTTATCTCTTATAGTTCCTAATAAAATTATTTAATCTTTTTTCCAGTACCTTCTATAGAGAAGCTGAGGGGTTTTATTGACTGCGTCTTGTACTATTTATTACTCCACTGTGTTTCTGCCATCTTGAAGCACACAAATCAGTATTGATGCTGTAGAGTACTCAACAGTTTCTCCAGAGGCAGGTTTATATGACAAAGGGCAGAATAAAATATGACATTAAATTTAATGTATTACAACTCTATACCTTACCTGATCCTTTAGTTCTGACCTATGACTGAAACTAGGTAAAAACTGCAGCCTGGTAACTTTAGACTTTCTATGCAGCAGCATACAGTTTGTCCCAGGATATCTTTCTCACCCTTCTATGTATAGGAGTACATGAGAGGACCTCATGAGTTACCTGCAGTGGTCATTGTCACAGTTTTCGGTTCCTCTACCTGATTACTAACCTGCGCGTTCTGTACAATGCCAGAGCTTTCTGTGTCACTGCTGTAGGCTGTAACTCTCTGTAGTGTCAGCTCACTGGGCTGATGAGATAACTTGCTGCAGTATATTAGTTTAAGATAATTAACAGCTTTTAAATCTCATAGCAATTCAAATATTACTCACACATCGGGAAAAAAATAAAATGAAAACATATCCAGCTATATAAGACTTTTTTGTTTAACATAGTTCTATAACAGGAAAACAACGACAATGGTAGTGGTGAATAAGAAGTGTCCCAGATGCATCCTGAAGCTATGGCAAGTTTTGGCCTGTATCCGGCTGACCTGACCTCAACACTTGGATTTCTCCAAAGTCAGTTCTGACATTTCAAGCTATTCTGTGACATCTTTTCATTTAGAACAAGTATTACATTTTACAGATACATTGAAGGTACGAGTCTAGTCTCTACTTTACTTTCCTGAATCTGAATCAGAGTGGTCCTGCATAGATAGCTTTTTTTTCTTGCAAAAAAGAAAAGATTGCAAGAAAATATTTTCTCCATTTTTACTTGCAATTCAACTTCCAGTATTTACTAAGGTAGAGTATTTGCATTACAGCAAATTCTATGTTTGTGACCATCCATCTTGACCCAGCCTCACCTGGAACAGCATTAAAATGCATAGTCCTAATTGTTGTGCTAATTCTCACCAGTCTTAAGCATGATTGCTGTGTTCTGTATGTTTTTGAAACAAAGTTTAAATTATAGGGTTTTTACAATAAACTTCTGATATTTTGCCTGTATTTCTCCAGGTGATTTTTGTCCTGATTTTACAAATGTGATGTGCTTGAAATTTCTGCAGTTCGTCGCTGCATTGCTTAAAATACAACTAATGATTTTTTTTTTTACCAATAGTTCTACTTCATCTGCACTACATCCTTTCTCTGGGCAAAATGTTAAGAATCCCACTGTGTCCTTTCTAAAGTGAACACAAACTCCAGTTGACATAGAAACTGGATCCATGCATACATGTTAAAAAAATCAGGTTATTTGGTTGAAAATATGGATATATAATTCTCTGCAATATTGCAGGAATTTCAACCTTGTACATTTTGTTTGATTTCAGTTTTGACTTGCAAAGGAAAAAGATTACGGGGGGGCAAAAAAAAACCAAACCAGCAAACCAACCAAACAAAAAAGAAGGTTGCAATCTCATGGCTGGTTTGTGCAGTACTGTTCAGGTGATAGAACTGACAGTGAATTTTCCTTACGTAGGGAATTTCTAGCTAACAGCTTTGCTTCTGCTAATGTGATAGGCGATATGACAGGTCATTATTTTCATTATGCTAGCCCCTCAATGGTGTTTTAATCAAGAGACCATTAGAATTCTGTAACAGGAAGACACAGATTTAGCTTTCTTCCAGGAAGAACATGGATGCTACAGTTGCCTTTAACAGGCAGTCTGATATTGTGAGTAGGTTATACACTAGAGCATTACAGCTCAAGGATGCAATAGGAAAAGAAAAAAAAAAAGTTACATTATTAATATGTACCAAACTCTCTCTCTCCCTGTGCACAGAATGCCTCTAGTTGTTCATCTTAGTGGTGGTTGCAGCTGTTCTTTCTAAATCATCAGATGATTACAGTCTGTTTGACTTTTATTATATATAATAAAACACAGAAATGTGTCACAAATCCAAAGTGCAATTACTGTAGATATGATGACAGGGATAAAATACATGAGTAAAGGAATGTGGAACCAATGGATAGTTGAATAGATTCCATTTGACCATCCTCTTCATTTTAGGATAGCTAGACTCATTTCCAACTCTCTTCAGTCCTCTAGCAATTTAAAGTATGAACTATAGTCTGATTTGTGTGGGTTTTTTGGGGGGCTATTAGCAGCTGCATATATGAATCTGTTCATGTAGTTATATAAGTGAAGCATTTACCTATAATGTTTTGGAAGAATTGCCAAAGCTTGTCTCATTAATACATGCAATATGTAGAACTTTTGCCTAAAGAAAATTAGTTAAGCTGAAGGCAGCTGTTAGTGCCATTATGGGGTAAAATCTGTGTGAGTAGTACTGTGACTTTTTTTCCTCTTTACATCAAATTGAATACTTAACTCTTAATACCAGGAGTGTTCTTCCTGTGAGGATTCTTAGGATGATGCTTTAAGATACAGAGCCACATGCATTAAATTCGCTACCTCCCTTTTCCCTAATGTTTCTGTAAACTATTTGCCTTCACTTCAGATCTGCTGTGACTGAACTCTGACCAAGCTATTCCCTTCCATTCAGAGAACATCAAGGTTCTGTGATAGAAACCATAATCCAACCAGCTTCAACAGTCATATGTGTTCCTAATTAATGTATCATTAGGAAATTATTGACGAGGGTTAAAAAATTAGAGGATTTGTCTCATTCTGACAAGATGGAAACAAGTGTATTAAGAAGAAACATACAGGCACTGTCTTTAGTCAGTAGTTATGAAGAAGGAAAATATTTGCTTAGCTGTCTTTTTTTGACATAAATTGTGTCAAGCGCATACTATGCAGTGATAAGTTATGGTAAACATAATAAAAAGGCTAAACATTTTGTTATGTAATTTATAAAGTGAGCTTTCTGTGTGCTATAAGACGCAAGGAGTAACTTACACCACGTGCAGCTCCCTTTCTTGTAATTACTACAAATCTGTACATCTAGCATGTGGAGTAAAATATGAATACATAACTGCAACTCCAAAGTACTTTAGTAAAAAAGAGGACAGATATTTCACTTCTATTTCACCACTTGTCATGGAAGTACCTTACAGCATCAACAGAGCGCATGCATGAAAAAATAATTTCAGCATCTTTTTGTTCTAGAAAGATGAAATTCCACCTGCCTCCGCCCCCCGCTGTGGAGGGGAAAAGTATGTATGTTGTTTGTTTTCCCTTGAGTGCATTATAGAGGCAATGTTGATATATGCACAAAGAACATGCTAATATCAAGCATAGCTTCAGAAAAAAATATAACTCTTCACACAAAGTAAGTATTAATTCTGGGGCTTTTGATAGCAAGCGAGTTCCTTATCAAGGTCTAGTTCCCCAAAAAATTGTTTTCTGGACAATTGATGGGCTGTCCTTACTGTCAGACAGTCTTAAATGCTTCTGGTGGACTGTGATTACAGAGTTTGATCTCTTGGGCAAGTACAGAGTTCAAGTTGGCTTTGAATAACTGGACAAAGACCTTTAAATGAATTCTGTATTTAAAGAGGAACTGGTGCAGACTATGTTCATGGCGACTCCTGTCGCTACGTAGCTGGGCTGCTGGGATCCCCTTCCTCCCACTCCTGAAGATGCAAGGGTTGCTACTGCCACCTCTATTTGAAAATTCAGAAAATGGTGAGAAGTGCCTCAAAATTTCTAAGGCTTCAAATTGGGAAGAAAACAGTCAGCACCAAAACCCACAGACTCTGAGAACAGAGATGAATGTTAGTGAACACCAGTCCTTTAAGCACTTTTCTTACAGCTGTTGCCTCATCATTTCAGTGTGTTCAATTTTAGCCACCTGGGTTTTGTTTGTTTGTTTGGGTTTTTTGGTTTTGGTTGGTTGTTTTTTTTTTTTATGAGATGCTACACATATATGTGGGCTGGGCTCTGTTTAGTTGAATCTACATATCAGTGATATTTAAATGTCTTTCATTATTGTCTATAACTTCTTCAGCGAAAGTGAAGTCCTACTGAAGTTAAAATTTATTATAGCTCTGTTCAGCAAGTCAGATCCATTTGGATAGGATTGATTCTGTTAATATATGCAATTATAAAAAGCATATGAACTCTTATTCCTCAATACACAATTTCTTTTTTACATTTTGATTTTTTTTCCCAAAACATAAATTACTTGTTAATCATTAAAGTCTGAAAGAGAGTCATATAATTTAAATGGCTGGGATGAGCTCTAGCATTCAAGTGCCTTTGAATAATTGAATGATTGATAGGAAAGAATTATTGCAAAATAGCTAATTTAAGCTGAAGTCCTTGATAGCAACATTGATGTTTTACCACTGTCAAGAAGGTGGCGTTTTAGGAGCAGCGTGTAGAAAATGCCATAAAACTTGTGTTAAGGCAGCTGGTGGAGTAATTTATCCTGGTGTTTGTGGAGCTGAGTTTCTTGTTTTCAATTTCTAGTTCCTTAATCCATTTGCAAGACAACTCAATATTGATACTAGTTCAAGAGAGGTTTAAATGCTGAATGGATTTAAATGGAGGAAGAGAGTTGAGGATGGGGATCAAAGTTATTAAGAAGTTAGATTAATTTAGGACCATGGTCCTTTGGTTATCTAAAAATTGTTCTTTTATATATGAAGAAGAAAGATTAATACTGCAAAGGTTATTTCTTTCATGTGAGAAACAATCTTATTTCAATTTAATGGATATAGAAGAGTCCAATAGACTCATGCATCCTGATTTCTTATGTTTTGAAGAAAAAATGAGTAGCATTTTTTGCATACAGCAAAAGAAGGAACTGGATATGTTTTTCTATTTTGATTTCATTGAATGTAAGTTTAGTTCCTTGTATTTTTTTAAATGTATTTTATTTTTTTTAAGAAAGCTCGCTCTTTTGGATTTTCCATCATTCCATAAAAAATTGATTCTCTGATTACCAAATGATTCAAACACTAACTCATCTTTCAGCTGGTCCCATTCTGCTGGTTTAGCTACTGTCCATAGTTCACACTGTAGCAGAGGTGTGTACTACATCCAGAAGTACACACATTTCTTTGAGTTCTCTACTGCTTATTAAAAGTTGCTTAATACTATTCTCATGATAACAGTTTTGTAAATGTGAGAAAGCAGATATTGTATGTATTAAAAGAAGACAAAAATTAGAAAACCAAAATGCAGTACAGTTTTTAACTGAGACTTCCCTGTAAGACACATTTCTTAAGCTTCAAAATGAATAAACTCAGTTCTGCAGAAAGGGTTCGTAGCTGCAAAACTGTACTCTCTGGGCAAATTAGAGTGCAACATAAAAAACAGAAAGGGAAGGAGTTGCTTCTCTGAGCAGAACAAGAGGACAGTGTAGCCTGCATGATGTGATCAGAAGGACATGCTGCACAAGCATTGTGGCTATCACTGCATTCTTGCCCACCCACTTTTCCCTCCTTAACAGTAACTCCAGCATTCATTTTTAGTATCCACTGTTGCTAGAGGACACTATAATGGGTATTATATCACAAGTAATTTAAAATCTATTTTCACAGCCCAGATGAGTGTTCAGAGAATGCTTGCTGATGGATGGGCAATTGACATAATTCTTTACTCCTTTTTCACACCAGACACTGCACTCATTGACTTAAAAAAACATTTTAGGCTCCTTGAAATTCTTTCCTCTCGATCTCAGGCAAGCTATGTGAATAAAGTCAACTACATCCACAGTATCAAGATATTTTTGTAAACGATCCTAATCCTAATTTATTGCTTCTAAAATTGTTTCATGTAACTGCAGTTGGCTGTATTTTTATTGGTGTAGACTGAAGTTATTTTCTTTTAAAATGAGTATGGCATTGCTGGATCTTGCTTCTATCTAGGGTACTCTTGCAACAGCTATTGATGGAGCTCCCTTGCTCCTGGGCCGATCCTGCACCACCACTTATTAAAAGATAGAAGTAGATGTCTACTATAAGGAGGCACAAAAACAGGCTGTGAGCCATCACCACCTGAGCTCAGAGATGTAGACAGACCCTGTAGCCACCTGCGGTTTCTGGTGTGGCTCTTGTTAAGTCCTGATGTCAAAAGAAATGCAAGCTGCAAAGGCAGGCCCAGCAGCATCATCTAAAGTTACCCTGTGTGATGTCTATATATTCCAGTTTATACATAGCATGCACTCCCTCCCTGATGTTTTCTGGTTACTGAAAGTCGAAGTACAGTTAAGCCCATGGGCTCACCGTCAGGCTTATGAGCGGCTTTCTTCTGTTTAATCATCAGGAATAGCAGACATACCAACTGTCCTATTCCTAGACGGACAGTGTGTTTCTTCACCTGTTACTCAGCTTTTCTTTCTTCCCTTCCTCTCCTTGTTTTCTTCCTTCTCCCTCTCCCTAGATGCTGTGGTCACTTCTTTGTGTTTCATTGACATTTTAACAGAGGATGTTGTTCACATGAAATTGCAGTTGGATAGCATTACCAGCAAATTTTGTCAGTCAGACAAACCAGTAATAGTCCTATCTTGCACTCGATGCTGCTCCATTAGGATAAAGTAGAAGTGAAATGTGATGCAATTTGCATTAATCTGTTCTTGTCTGATCATCAGGATGTCTGAGAAGATGCATGTGCATGATAAATTGTAAAAGGGAAGATTACTTATTATAAAAAAAGGTTAGATGGTCATGTGGGAGTGTCCTACGGGTTTTATAAGGTAAAATAAATAGAGCATTTCCTTTTCTGACAGTAACATGTGAACAGGGAGACCAGTAAACTAGGAGCAGTTATTGAGAAATACTGCTTCAGACTAGCCTTTGATTCATATGCTGTGGCTGGATTAAAAATAGATTTGCATTATTTTATGACCATTAACTTGTAACTGGGTAAACTGAAGTGAGAGGAAACTCCTTACACTCTCTAGGTGAAAGCTGATCTCCTGCTAGGGTTGGGAACACATTTTTCTGCCTCATGCAGTGTTATGAGATTGCTTGCTTACATTATAGGGATTTTTCACTTTCTGTTCAAGTAGCAATTACTAGCCTGTCCTGAAGCAGGATATTGGACTTCATGACAAATGGTCTCTCCTGGATCGGCAAATCCTGTGTGCTAGCGTACACATGCTGGAGAGTGTAGTACTGTATGATGTAGGATACTTACTGAGCTGGTGTGCTGTCTGGGAGCAGTGGGCTGCCTCGTTATGAAGGGAAATGTGCTTTGAAGAGTATAGTGCCCAGTGCAGCAGGACCCCGAATTCTGTTGGCCATTTCCATGTGATGTTGTAAGTACATAATAATAATGAATTGTACGAGTATTCCTTTGGGGGTGGGATGACGATGAAGAATAGGAGTACTAATGTGCAGCACAATAAGAATACTCTGTCTTATGAACATTTTTATTACATGCATTATTATTTCAATTCGTAACTTGTGCAGGATACTAAGGAAACCTGTGCTCCACACACGGAGTCAATAGCAGAAAGCAAACAGCTTGGAGGTGAAACAGTACAAGAAGACTTTTCATGTAGATGTTATCCATTGTCTAGTCCTTGAAAAATAATGTTTCCAAGTGATGACTTAGCTTTGTGGAAAATCTTTTTTACTCACTATATTTTATATGGCTACAGGAGGATCTGTAGTCAAATAGGAAAAAAAGTAAGCTTAGCATAGTAACCCTGAGCAGTGACAACTGATGGAGACTTACTCCCCACAGAACTTCTTCTTTTGTGTTTTAAGGTGAAGTTCAAGGTAAGTAAATAGACTGGGGCGTCATTTACAAGCTGATTGGTATATTAGTATGTTTGCCCAAACTCTCCAGTTTTCCCAAATTCATCTTAGTCTTTGATATATAGTAATAGTAGTGTTTGTATTAAATTTCATGTACTTTTTTGTTTTGTATTTTTGTTCTATGTGCTATTTTTAGATGAAACTGAATCCTTATGTAAAGAGAGCTAAACATGTTTCTTATCCTGACTGGTATTTGGAATACCTGCCATTCTTTGATACAAGGAAGATGAGTATAGGTGGCTTCTAAGAAATCTGGCAATCAGTCTTTTAAAAGGAGGAGTCTGGGAAACCTCCTTCTTACCTCCACTTTTGATCTGCAGGATTATAGTGTCTCTATGATTCTTACTCAAGTGCTTAAAATAATGTATCAATAGAAGATATACCAGTATAAATTAATTTGTACCACCAGCTCTCTAAGACTGAATTCTGTGGCTGCTGTATTCTTTGAGATACTTATTTACATGCTTTATCTGTGTAAGTAGTTGAAAATATGCTTAAATAATTGCAGGTTGCTGTCTAAATACAGAATTGTTTTATTTTAGAACCTGAAATACATTTACCAATGTATCTAGTTTACAATTTCTTATTCTTGTGGGGAAGTTAATGCCCGTTCCTCCCAACATGGCAGAAGTTACTTTCAGAGACTACGGGATATTCATGTGCTTAAGATGGAGATACTTAAGTGCTTACCAGTGTGCCTAGATACCAGTCGTGATAATTTATTTCCCAGAGGCATTTGTGTGCCAATTTAATAGTCATCAGGGAAAGGATATGTTTTTAGCAATACTCAGTTTATTATTTGACACTGAAGTAAACTTTTGATACAAAGGAGAGTTTTGGGGCAGAGGATGAAGAGATGCATTTCTTTAGTTTTGTTATATTTGCATGCAGTGCTTTGACTCTGGTTCACTGAGTGACAAAAGCTACTATGCAAAATGTGTACTCCTCAGCTTCACAAGGTGCTTCAACTTTTCAGCAGCTCCACAGAAACTCAAAATGCTTTCTGGTAGAATGAAGAGTGGTAATGCAACAGTTAATTTCTGCAAATCAAACAACCAGTGCATCTTTTTCATTAAAAGTGTTCAAATGCTTGAAGAGTAGAAATTGGGAGTTCGAACTCTTTCTTGTGTTTCCCTTTCACTTGCAGTGTTGTAAATGTATATTTACAATCAAACTGGCTTATAGTGAATGAAGGGCATGAAAACTGAAATCTGAGGATTTTTTTTTTTTTTCATGTATCCTAAATAACAAGGTGGAAATAGAGCTGTGTGGTTCTGTTAGAAGCCTCAGGCTGTTACTGATCAGTATGAGGAAAGATTAAGTAGAGAGAGCCATGGCAACCATCTAACATTTGTGAATGAATCTTTCCATAAGGCAGTTCCTAATGTACAGTACTGCATATTCTAAAATAGATGTATTCAAAGTAGGTTGGTGCACAAACTACAATCCATATTTGGAGAATGGCAGCTAGAAGTGTTCTCTGTTTATACCTTGAGTATCTTTATTTCATGGAAAATGTAGACATGGCAGTATACTTGAGGTTTTTATGCTCATTTGCTGTATTGGCTGGAAGTACTGTTTGTGTATAATTAAACATAATTTTCTGAGTACCAAAACTGACCTCATCATTTATTTATTGGGGTTATATCTGGGCGTGCTGTTTCTTTCCAGTGACTGTTAAAACATAGTGTTTGTAGGATCAGCAGATACAGGTACTACTATAGAAATTTATTTCATGTCCAATCAGTGCTGTTCCATCATCTTTTCTCTATTTTTGTGTTAAAACATCAAGCATGACAGAAAATGTAGAATGTAATTCTTTTCTCAATTGTTGGATAATCTGTAATGATATCCAAAGGAGTTTCTTTTTACAGTGGAATGCACTGACAAGTCCTCCTAAAAAGGATGAATGCTAGGGGTGAATTACCCATGCTGTGAGCTTCAGGAACTGCAGTCAAATTACTCTGAGTAACTTTTTTCAGAACGCCCCATTGGAAAGACAAAATCCAGAGGGAATATTTTAAATAGTTAGAATTTTATATCTGATAGTTTTCGAAAAACAGTTTTCTTCCAATGTCCCGACTTTATTGTCACTCAAAGTAGCCCCAGTCAAATATATCTGACAATGTTGAGTGGAATAATTTTTATTGAACTTTTACCCTGCGTGGAGTATTTGCTGGTGCTGCCACTGGGTCACCATTTTAGCCAAGGTGCCTCCTCCTTTCCATTCCTACAGGAAATTTGCTTTCTGTATCATTTGAGGATTTTCTCTGCTGCCTGGCTGGCAAATGGAATTATTAATGGCTAACTTCTATTGATGTACACTTCTAGTGGTTTGTGATTTCAGGAACCTTGTATCTCCTGGGCTGAATGGAGGACTGGGCTGAATGCGCCAATCTTTTCCCAGTGTGAGGTTCGTATAGATATTGTTGTCTGGCAACAAATACCAAACAGTATGATGTAAATTAATGCATTTGAATGGCAAAGGAATTAATTAAACAGCTATTCTGAAGATTGTGAACTTGAGTGGCAGGTAGTTGCACTACCTGGCCTGGCCATATCGGAGGGAAAAAAAGTAATATCAAAAGTAAGATTTCCTCTTACATAAACTGAAAAATAGTGCACAAGTACCTACAGTTTCATTATTGCCAATTATTTAATTTTTGTGTCATTTTGATTTTCATCTCACATGATGTGTCTTTTATCTCTGTGCTGTGATCTTTAAGGAAAACTTCAGTCTCTGTGAGAGGCGCGGTATTGGTAACAGAAAATAAGAAAATTCTCCACCTATTGAATGAATGATGCAGCGTACTCGTTTTTTTACAACTCTGTTCCTACATTTGTAGGCTTGTAGTTTGCCTGAAATACACTTATTTCTCTAACCCAGCATGCCACTGGCTTCTCTTCTGCCTTCCTCCTTCTTGGAGTCCTCCCATTTTCCCCTTGTCCTTTGTCATAAGTTTTGCATTCCCCTTGTCCCATCATATATTTTTGCTGGAGACTGTATGGCATGTTGACCTGTGGGGAATAACAAGGCTGGTTAAAGAGTTTGGGTCTGTGGTTAGATACCGTGGATTTGAGTGGCTCTGTTGTGCTTGTGTTCCCTTTTCCAGTCAGATGAAGCTGCCCATCAGAGCATTGCTGTAGGGCTGGGTTGATTGGAGGAAGCCTCCAAAATTTATTGTAAATTAGGCAGACAAGCTTTGAAAAAAAATGTCTTCAAGCTAAACGTTTGGCCTTACTTTCCTCTTTCTGTAAATACAGTGTTTTTTTTCACAAAGAGCAATTTCAGCTGTGATTTAAAAGTGGTCTAAGAGGTGAAGACTATGTAAGGTGTTTCCAATACCCTTACAGTTTTGTCTATACAGATACTCAGTTAAGACAAATGATGGAAACCAAAAATTTTGTTCCATAAATATTTCAGTAGCAAAAATAAAAATTATTCCAAATGGAGGTGGAAGATGGAGAGGAAATTTTCCTTTAGAATAATGGTGTTAAAATTTTGTTTAGAAAAAGATCAAAATTATATTTTCATGATGGCAATTTTTAGTAATTTCCAATGTTTCCAAAATTGAAGCTGTCCAAATAGAAACCATTTAAGTTCTATTCAATAACAGTTAGTTTGTCTGGTGAACTGCCAGGAGACCTCGAATGCTTTTGGTCTGCAGATGAAGTAGGTATTTTGATGTGCTGTGCTGGCACTAGGAATACCTTGGAATTTGACTAGCTTTAAAACAAGTTGGAAAATAAATATTACAGCATAATATTTATTCATTTAATATTATGTTAAAAAAAAGACAAGGATTATTATCAACTTCCTATTTCTTCATTTAAAAAAAAGAAAATAGATTTAAATGGATTCTTGTCAAAGGGGGAAGGAAAATAATATTTCACTTTTTACAAGCTGTTTTAATGAGCATGCTAGATTTTTGTCTAGTACGCATCTGTGTAGAGATGGAAAGGTCCAGTGGTAGTGATATGACAAAGTGTTTTAGCCCATGGGTTTCTGCTTCTTACATTTGTTTGTGTAATTGCAAAGGCAGAGGGTAGCTACAAAAAGGTCATAAAACTGCAAGCCAAGGTAAACAGCCTGTCAGAATATGTTTAGCAAATGACAGTGTAAAAATGACAGAAAAATATAGAAAGGAGAGGAAAACCTATTCCCTTGGAAAATACATTTCCTGGTTGGATAGGCATTGAAGTTTAGAGTTGCTGATGTTGCTTCCTTGCTCTTTTCCAATAAATTATCTTTGTTCAGGTTGTTAATTCAAGCTGCGGACCCAGGCAGGTAGGCTATAGGGAAGAGCAGTACATGTTCTGCAACAGGTATAAGGGAAGGCATTGTGAGCATCATGACTAAAGGCAAAAGCATCTTTTATCCCAGGAGAGGAGATTGGACCTACCTCTTTGTCGTAAATTTTAGGTAGTAATATTTGAATAATGTATTGAACATAGACACAGCACCAGAGCATTTCTTTAGACATTGTCAGTGTGTTGTGTTTTCTCCTTTGTACCTTGAACAGAAAGGAAGGATTCTTTGTTTGGTTCAATGTGCATTTTAACATTTTTTTACTCCATTGCAGATGGAAGATATCTTCTCAGTTCTTGGTTACTCATCCTGCTTTTCTTGCATTTCAGTTATGAGCTTTTCTTGATGGGAAATAATTTTGGATGGCTGTTGCTATTGACTCCACTGCTCTTTAGCCCTGTGATGGGAAAATGCAGAATTACGTAGTACAACCTTGTAAATGCTAAAGCATCTGAACCACTTTGTTTTGTTACGTTTCACAGCAAGTTCAGACTTCAGTCCAGATGGGCAATGTGAGGAATTTTAGTTGTACAGGAGATTCTTTCAGCAGGCTTTTGCAGCACATTCAGCCTAGATAACTGACAGGAATAACGTTATTGGCTAAAAATGTATTTCTGTCCAGGAAACACGTGAGGGACTTTTTTTTCTGCTGATGCAGACAGAATTTCTAAAGATTCCCTTTGTTGATGGAGAAATATCTATATTGTGCAGGGAGCTCTACTTACATCTGTGTTCAGCAGTAAGGGACCAATACTCATATATTTACTTTTGAAAACATAAATTTTTGTCTACAGCACCAGACTTAATTGATGACCATGAAAGAACAGAAATCCTCAATAGGTCCTGAGGGAGACATTGCAGAAAGGGAGTAATCATTATAAACCATTTAGTGCCATATGTACTGTACCATGTTGCCACGAGAAAGTTATGTTCAATTGGCTTATAAAATAGGTTTTAGTAAATCCCTTAAATAGTCCTATCAGTAATTTTGCACACTTCAGTGCAGTACTAGTGAGTGCTATATAATGATTAGAGTGTTTCCAGATTTATTACTTGGAAACACATGGATTTCTGATGATGAGAATGGTATTAGGGTGGGGGAAGGGTGATTGAGAAACCTCTCAAACCAGGTAACACTGATAACACACAGAAAAATCGGAAATTGTTTTTGATTACAAATGACAGCTTGTTTACAAATGCCACATACAAAGACTAAGGAGAATATAACTGAATATAGAAGAACCACCCCAACAAACAAAATTACCTGGATTTGTCATCTACATCAGAAAGCTGAATTCTTATTTGGATTTTTCAGACTACTTTTTTCCCCTCTATTTTACCTCTCAACTAATGGAATTAATTAGCATTTATTTTAAGGGTCTAGGATTTAAATTGTGGAATTTGAATTTCTCTTTTACTTTAGGGGTATAGGAGACCAAAGAGTGCAATAGGAACTACTCTGTAAGTTAGATAGAAGCACTAACACCTATACTATGCCCGACCCCTCAAGCATCTTAAACTTAAGTCAGTAAACATGATGATTAATTTATTCACCCTTTCCAAACCGGAAAAGTAGGTAGTTATTTAGTATTCTTACTAAGAAAATAAAATAGTTTATCTTTAGAAACGTCATAAGCTGATCTAAAAAACAAAGAAAAAAGAAAAGAAAATTCAGTGCTCAAAATCAGTTTGATAAATGTGTTGAGCCCTGAAGTCTTGGTACAATTAATGTACACATTGCCTTGGTAATAAGTTGTATACTTGATCATAAAGTAAAAACACTGGTGGATTAGTTAAAGGAATTAGTTAAGTGTCTAGGGGGAAAAAAAAGATGGTGATAAAGTAATTAGTATCATAAGTTCAACAAAGATTTAAAACTGTGGTACACGACAGTAATGGATTTTGAACACAGTTAATGAGCATATTTATTGTGTTCGTTTTTAATTAAGTGGAAAAAATACTGGTCCTTTAAATGGAGATAATAAATGTGCAAGTCAGTCTTGCACAAACATGCACACAAGAATTTATTGCCTGCTGTCTAACCAGGGAACTGGGAATCATTATAAAGATTAGCTTTACTGAAAAAAAAAAATCCAGAAAACGCTTTAGTAGAAAATGTTTATGAGCTAACAACTTTTGTATTAAATATTTCTTGGCATATTTGGCAGTGTGGTGTGTGCGCGTGTTTTTAAAATAGGAGTATTTGCTATCATCAGAGGTAAGAGTGTTTGTATCTTTGAAAAGGATTCAATGCTATTTACCAATTTAGATTTCCGTGAGACGTGTTTAGTATATGACTACACATGTAAGGGGACACAAAAATATCAGAAGCCTTGAAACTAGAGGTGTCTTATGCTTGCGCTTAGAATACAAGTTGTGGTTTAAAATTAAAACAACGACTTGGAAAGCTTCAGCTGTGAACTTCCAAATGCTCGCCCTGCTTTAAGTGATGTACTCTTGCCTTCCTGAAGCCCTGGGCTGTGCTGCTGCTGGGGCTCGGGGGGTTTTGAGCTGCAGCAGGGGAAACCCAGCTGAAATGCTTCGTGTTTATTCTGTCACTGGGCAGCTGGGGAACTGACATGAAACAGGTTAAAGTACTGAAACCAGACGTACCTTCTAGAGCAGTGGCTTTCAATGTTTTTATGACTTGGGAACCCCCTAAACATTTTCCAGTGGAAGTGAGGACCTTTGTACGGCATATTGAAGCTCACTGATGACAATTGACGGGTGTTTCTTAGTTACTTTTCATGAACCTATTCGGAGTTATTCACAGATTCCTAGGGATACCCCAGACCACATGTTAGGAAAAAAAAAAAAAAAAAAAGGAACTAAATCAAACTTAATATGTTTTGTTTTCTCAAATCTCCCAACCCATATCTCTTGTCAATATTACTGAAATATCAAGTTCTTTCTGACATGCAGTACATCTAGTCTTTGCTTAACAAATCTCTCCTTGGGATATGCATAAACTCAAAATGTGTTTCCAAGTTTTCCTAAGCTACCTTAACCGTCAGTAGTTTATTCACCACTGGTATTACAAGTTTTCCATACCAAAAAGACCCTGAACTTTCACTGGTGACATGCAATATTCTGTTAGTGATACTGCAGTATGAATTACTGTGTCACACTTAGGGAATTTCAGTCTTTTTTCTCTGACTTTATCCCACATGTTGTAATTGCTTTTCATAAAAGGAACAAACAAAACTGTACTCATGGGTCTTTTCAAAATGCTAACTCTGCTTTTATTTTTTTAACCTCACTGCATGATCTTATTATGTATTTAAGCCAGTAGCAACTTGGAAGCTAAGTTTAAAATAGCTGGCTTTGGTAGCATTCTTTTAGTATTAAGAAAATAATTTTTTAAAAAAATTGCAAACTGCAGAGTCAGTTAACTGATTAAAGCAGGAAGTTTATAGACATTTTGTCACTAAATAAACATCTTATTTTCCTTTCTGTTCAGGTATGACTTTGTAGAAGTTGAAGAGCCTACTGATGGCACTGTTTTAGGGCGCTGGTGTGGTTCCAGTAGTGTGCCAAGCAGACAAATCTCCAAAGGAAACCAGATCAGAATAAGATTTGTGTCTGATGAATATTTTCCTTCTGAACCTGGATTCTGTATCCATTATACACTTCTTATGCCAGTAAGTAACATGTTTCAGATTGGAACATTTCAGGAAAACAAAATCTTTGAAGTGGTATCTCAAAAGAATCTTTTAATAGCTTAAGATTAATTTCTGTTTATTTCTTAATAATAATACTAATGAGCAATCTGTCTTCCAGAATTGTGCATTTTGTTTCTGGTTTTTAACTAACTGAGTGTTCTTCTGGTTCTTCTTGGATGGCTTTGGACTGGGAAGTTGTGGGCTTGGTTGTTTGCACAGAAACTTCAATAAAATGTTTCCATTCCTATTACAGTACTGTGAAAAAATAATTTTTTTTTCTAGCTTTGAGAAGAAGAAAAATCAGCATAAGAATCAGCTGTGACATTTAAAGAGTATTGGGAAGTTACAAAGAAAATTGAAGAAATGAATATGTTTATTAGTCAGCTGCTATTAGACATCCATAGCCAAATGATTATGCCTAGTTCAAAACCAGAAAATTTCTTATGCTTCTGGATTGTTTTATTATAGTGACAAAGCAGACAATGCATGATACTAATTTTCCACTGCATTTTCCCTGGAAACTGTACTTTAGACTTCTTTTGAATGTTGCTTAATACTTATAAATCACAGGTATTAAACAATAGTCATTGCCTAAAATGTGACTATTTTCACTGTCAACAGATTTCTGTTACCTTTTTTCACCAGAAGAAAGATCTGTGAGAGCAAAACAATGTTTTTAAGGATTAGATAATGTTCTGATACATTAGAGTGGAGCAGAAAAGGAGTTGACTTGTTTTAGAATAGGTATTCCATACTTAAAGAGAATAAGGAGTATTTTTGCTAAATTCCTCATAATTTACTTTGTGAATCTCCTAAGAAGTCTTGTGGTCTGTGGTATTTGGTTGGTAGAAAATATCTGCAAGCTCAATAAAAAAAGAATCCATGTTGTAACCCCACTGACGTGCTTCACTCGAAATGCCTTTGGCTTGCTTATTGCTTTTGCCACTTTTGCCTCTTCTTCCCATTTGCAAAACTTCGGTTACTGAGAAGAAGCGAAGAATAACTCTGTGTATCTTTTCAACAATACATAATCTTCTATGTAATATATTTAGCATACCGATGATGGTATCAGTGAAGTGTAGGAGAGAGAGAGTGTGTGTGTGTGTGTGTGTATGTTATTTTCTGTATTTTTCCTATAAATATTTTTAAATATTTAGGCCTAATTAAGAACTATTCCTAAAGAGATTAAAGGTTTGATCTGCATATTTGACTCTTTTGTGAGTTAGAGCCTTTTGTTAGTAGAATAGTATGACCTGATAATGATGAATTTTGAAATTAAATAAAATGTCAATCAATCTCCAAACCTTGATATATGACCAAGTTTAAACTTTTGTACACTCGAGGGCAGAATGTAATAAGTATGTTTACTTTTAGAACATGGTAAAAGAAAATCCCTAAATAGATGTATTTGTGGGCTGATGCCAAATTTCGTTGTTGCAGATCTAGTATTATATCCTACCTGCTACCTATCTGTCTGACTTGTGTATGATACAATTTCTGTGGAATGGATTAAACAAAGGCATTTAAAAATACCAGATTATATATATAATTATCTTGATGTCATGCTGTACAAACTGACTAAGTTTATTCCTTGACATTTGATGGGGAAAACTGGTTATAACAATTAAATTATCAACACTTGCAAAACAATTCTTTAATCTTCAGAATATTTACATCACTTATTCAATAGACAAAAACAGAGCTGACAGTGTAGGATGCAGTTTCAATTTCCCAGTTTTCTCCATTAACAAAGTTCATATGGCATAAGAAGTACGCATACAAACTGTGTTAGAAACCAAGCATGTTCTCTCTCACATATGTAATAGGCAAGAGCAGCCCACTTCATGTCATAGGAATTCAGAACTAGCCCCAAAATGTGCAATATAACAATGGCTTATTGTTTTGTGAGGATTAATTTCCAGATCTCTCTCTAAAAGGACTGTGATCTTTTTCATCAAAAATTATGCCTTAATAAGCCATGCAAAATACAATTTCACATTTCAGACTGCAGATTGTAAATGAAATCGATATTGCTGAGTTTCAGGATTAGACCTACTTCTTGTACCTAAAGCAACTGAAAATTGATGAAAAAAAAAGTGTTTAAAACTATAATGCTATCTCATCCAATGTTTCATGAAAAACTGAAGTTTACAGCCCTCCCTCACTCTCTCACCTGCCCACAAAAAAGATGTCAGCTATAGGAATGAGCGTAAATTTTAAATAATTCTTGCAAAACCATAACTGATTCACTTAGCGTTTCACTTTAATGTATTGGTCCTAAACAGTTAAATTATTTTTTTTTTCCTCATTTTTGACAAGAGCGGGAGGGGGAGATGCCTGGTAGACTAGCAATGAGAGATTGTTTGGGGAGAAATGAAGCAAAACTGAAATAAAACAGTGCAAGCTTGTTTCTGAATTTGGAGGCCACACACAGAGAGCAGCACTGGCCGCATTTGCAGGTCTTTTAAAGAGCAAGAGAAATGGCTTTGTTTAAATCTGCTGTAATTTATTGTATCTATATTTACTTTGTATATTATATTTCAAACCAATTTTTCACATAATGAATAAGTAGGGGTAGAATGGCTATTGATCTGGTTACTTTACCTCTAAGATTTAGTCACTCTAAAGGGCTTGCAGCACTTCCAGTGTCAATAGATGCAACATCATTTTCTAGAAAGGTTTACCATGGGATTGGAAGGCACCACATAAAAGCAGCGCATGTATTATATACAAGCAGAATGCTCCCTGAGAAAACAGGAAGTTTTTCTTAGCATTCTAGCTTAATTTCATTTTAATTATTTGAATGTATTCAACTTTAAATGGTGTACCCTAGACACATCTAGAACTTTCTATAATTGCAGTCTAACTCCACTTTTCTTTGTTCTATAGTTGCAAGTTAATTTTGTCTGAAATACTGTAAAGTGGAAGGAAGTGTGGAAAAAGCTTATTCTTACTATGAAAATGTAGTTTGTGTTATTTTGACTTATGCTGCTTGCAGCACAGCTGTTAGTCGCTCTTTTCATGCTCTGCCCTCTCACTTAGTCTGTGCTTACTGGTGAGCTGCTTTATTCACTAAGGGCTGCTTAGCGGTTGTTCTGCATTTTGACTGTTCAGCTGTGCATTTATTAAAAGTCATGTTTTTGGCAGCACTATACCACCTAAACACTCCTAGAACTTTATTGCAAAAGCAATCCATATTTCATTTCTTTTCTCCTCCTTCTCACTTGCCCCAATAACAGCTTTAATCCAGATAGTAGCCACGTGCAATTGAGGGAAACATTATAAACTCTTATATGTTTGGTCTTCAGTCTTCCTAGTGACTTGTTTAGTTTAAATTATGTCAGTTACAAGTTTGGCAGAGAAAACTTGATGTAATAAAGTCCATTGTTACTTGGGGAGCGGGTGAATGGGATACTTGATGCCTGAGGTGCCATTAAGGAATGCATGACTGATTGCCAAAGTAGTTATTAATTATTCAGGGCACTCAGAACAAAGCAGCTCCAGTTAAAAGTTGAAGCTAGGGGTGACTGTATTCGCCTTCTTTTTTGGCATATGGTAGCATGTCATTTGTCATCAAAGATCATGCCAAAGATCTTTGCAAAGAACAGATTTAACCCTCTTCTGTGCAAATGAAGATGAAGAGGAAAATCCAAGAAGCTGCTTAAGGACTGACCTCGTTTAAAAGTGACTTGACGGGTGGTTTGTGATTTTGGTGCTGTACCTGTACAGCTACCTGGATTTCAAACCAAGAGAGATTTGTTTTTTTTAATTTTGATGCAGAGGTGGTATTGGTAGTGCTCTTGCTACTAACAGCAATAAAGCTTAAATTTAATGCTGTGCAGATAATCTGTTTAGGACTACCTAATAATTACCCCTTTATTTCATCCAAATTAGCTAAGCTTTGTTCTTTTAGGGTTGAACATGTTAATTTTGTTTGTGGAATCTTTTTAACTGAGCTTGTTTAATGAAAAAGGCAAATAAAATTTAAATACTAATATAAAAAGTGCATACTAATAGAACAGAGAAAGGAAAGGTCTTACCTAACATTCCCTTCCTTTCAAATGTCCACACATTTCACAGATATTAGGTGTGTATCTTGCATGTCAGCACCAAAGCCCAAGAGGGGCTTAACTCTGGCTGCAATAACTGAAAATCTATCCAGAAACATCATAAAGGAAATTGTTTATCTCCTAAACAAGGATTTTTCTACACTCTCTTAAGAAGTAATCAAAAGATTTTGTAAATAACACGATTTCAGGGTTGTTTAAGCCAAGGTGGAATGAAGAAGCAGGAGAGTGTATGGGTGTTATTCAGTGCTTTGCAATGCTACATGAAGTGAAAAAGGACTGTGAAAATCCTTCATGTGATGGGAAGGACTATTAAACAAAACCTCTTTGTTCAGAGTTTCCACTGTTTAGGTATAGTGAAACCTAAGCCTGGATAAATTCACAGGTGATATCACAGGTGATAAAGATGCTCCAGCATGCAAATTCAGTCATTCACTTTTTTTTTGTGTGGCAAAAATTCATTGTAAATCAGAGAGGGTTTTGGACTAATTCTTTCCTTGGAGATTTCATTTTGCATTAAAATTGTGCTTGAGGTCAGAAGATAAATTCCTGTTAAATTTCTTAAATGAGACATTAAAGATCACCCCAAAATGCATAGATAAGATTCAGGTTAATAAAAAAACTACAAAAAGTACAAATCTGAGGATGGCTATTGTCCGTGGGACTACAATAAGAGGTAAAAAACACCCTTTGAAACAGAAAGAACCTCTGAAGAATATTTCCTAATCAAATTATGATATCTTGTTTTCCTGTGACCATATATCATTGTGTCACACGGACATCATAAAAATATAAAAATCTGTGTAAGTGAAGTAAACGCACAGAGAGACAGAGTTAGAAATTAATCTAGCAAAATTGTGGGTCTGCACAGAAGTCCATGGAAGTGTGTCCTTGACCTGCACAACCCGAGCTGTCAGTGTGGATTTTCTGAGACTCTAAAGGGAAGAGAGACATTGTGAACCAAGTTGGTTGTCATTTAGTTCTTAAAAGGAATTAATATGCTTATATGATAGCAAGTTTTTTACTCTGAAGGACTAGGTTCCTTCTCTGGCCAAAATTTGAATGTAGTTTCTCATGTAGTATATGTAGCATATACTACTTCTTTTGTATTTTTTCTGTGATGTTAGTTTTACTGTGGCTCAGGCTGAAAAGAATGAGAAATTATTTCATTAACTATTTGTAATTTTGTTTTCTTGGACAGAATATCTGACTAAAATTTAAATTCATTGATTTTGGAAGTTTACTGATATCCCATCTAGTTTCACTGTGGTAAAAGATATAAAAAATAATCTGATTTTCTTATTTCTAAATAAGTAACAATAATTTCAAAATTAAATGCAATTATGTTACCACTTCTCAAATGTCATGCTTTGTTTTTTTTCTATTCAACAACTTCAGTGGAATTTCTTCCTGAAAATTTCAGGAGTGTTCAATAAGTAACATAATTGATTCTGGTTATGCAGCAATCACATAAGTCTTAAAATTTTGTTTTTGCAAGACAGTATTCAGGGGAAATCAAAACAAGTGAGGTGGAGAAGATCTTGTGAAAACTGCTCTCCTTTTAGTCATCAATAGCATTATATACAAGTTAGATCACTCTGGCAACCTGTTTCAAGCAGAAATTATTGTCATAAACAAGAGATGAGGTACTGCAACTGTCAGGAAAAAGCAGGCAGCCCTTTTTGTTCCTTTCCCCAGATGATGTCTTTGATCACATATTATCCCTCTCCTCCCACACAAAAGCAGATAGCAGGATGATTCGGTGCAAACAATGTTTAACCTCTTTCAATGCCTTAAAATTTTAGAAAACATATTGGGAAAGTATTTAAAATACATGAGACAATCTCTTTTTTATTTTCTGTAAGTTACTAAAGGCCTTTATTAGGTTTCCATTTAGTAATAAATATTTCTATCATCAGGCACTTTTTATTATTTGGAAACTTTATTAGTGTGTCTCAGCATTTTCATTAGAAGTTTGTGTATGCGTATTTATTTAATTTAAAAAATAGTATGACTTTTACATGATCTATAATTTACCTTATTGTAGTGTTCTGCAACAAATCTTGCCTATACAATTTTTAATGTTGTTTGCTCTGTTGTTTTAAAAAAGTATACAAGAGAAGTTAAAGATAGAAAGAAGGTGGTTTTGTCTTGTCTTGAACAATTTCAAGTTTCCTGGAATGTCATGACTCTGGGAGTGGTCCGGCTCTTGTATGTGGGATGTTAATTAACCTTATTTCTGTTTGGGAATAATCTGAACGAACTATATTTTGCCAACTGATGAGAAAATATTTTTTTTTTTTTTTTTTAAAAAAAGGTGTAGAAATCCAAGAAAGATGATAATATGGAAAATTCATTCTGCATTAATGATGCAAGGAAGAGAATACATGGTACATCAGGAAGGTGGACTGGGGTCAGTTAGCAGCCTTGTGGATTGCCACAGCAGATACCTTTCGCGTTACTTTTGTCATTCAACTTAACTTCGTAGATATTGAAGTTTACGCCTGCTAATAAGCAGGGAGCACATCACCAATGAAAATAACTTTCAACCATTACATTTTAATATTTAATTCCTGAGTATATTCTGGGAGTCCTCATGTGAGTGTATCCTTACAGTGAAACACAGTTAAATATTGAAACTCAAGATTTAAAAATAAGCTAATGTCTTTTATTGCATTTTTCACATCAGAGTTTGAAGGGCATTTCAGATTGTGATAAACTTTTTTTTTTAAGTAGTATTTGAGTCTTTTGGTTGGGTTTTTTGTTTGTTTGTTTTCATTAAATTCCCTCAAGGAGGACTGAATTAGGTCTAATCAGAACACTTACACAAAATAAATTAACAAAGGAATAATAATGCTACTTTGTAGCAATTATAAATAGTAGTCTAAAATATGTTATTCTTTACTTGTACCAACTTCACTTCAACTGATTTTCAGAGGTTCTCTCTTCCTTCTCAAAATCTCACTTCTGAAGCGGTTGTTTAGAAATGAATGAGGATCAGATCAAGCTGGTTAGTCTTTATCAGTCAGTAGTAATACATCAAAACATTTAATATGTTATACATATTGGCATGTGAATTTGAAAATTTTTTACTTGACAGAGTTAGCAGTAATGTCAAGTTTCTAAACCTTTCCATTTACCTTCCTAATTTCCCAAGTGTTCCCAAATCAAACCAAAGGTTGTCCGGCCTAGGAGCCTGCAACCAGTGATGGTCATAAATGGACAGCAGGGAGCAATAGGAGGAGGTCAAGCAGATATGATTCTTCACCCCTCCTGTACCCCCACTTACCAGCTATTTTCTGCAGAAGAGGCAGTTCCCTGAGCCTGTGTGCTTTGTCTGTTTAGTAATCTGTAACAGATTTTCCTTGCAAATAATTGTCCATGTACTTCTTGAACCCAGGTTCATGCCTTCACAACATCCTTTGCTAAATCAGATTGTATAGGCACTTCATAGTGCAAACTTCAGGCAACTCCTTTACTTGAGAGGGATATGTATGTATATAAAAACGTGTCACACTTAAACTGTAAAGTCACTGATCCCATGGAATTGGAACCATTAGATGCTACCTCAGCGTAAATATTCCACAATGATATCCAAATGTTCCTTTAGTCTTTTAAAATTATTCTGTAGTCACAGTTCAGTTTTATTTGTTCAATCCTGTTGATCATATAAATTCTAAACATTGCAGTTTCTCAGTTACTGTGTGTGGTTTTTTTTTCCTTAATCTTTTACTAAATGTTATAAAAGCTACTTTTTATTTAATATGCTTGATTAAAACCCCCTCTCCTTCACATCCCCCCACCCCCCCAAAAAAAACCAAAACCCAAATACCAAAAAACAAAACCCTGACAAAAAAAAACCCTGACACCAACTTCCTGTTCTCCCAGGTCCCTTTAGCTCTGCTGGGGTTTTTTTGCTACACTTGTCTTTTTTTTTACCTTTTGAGTATTACATAATTGTCTAGTTGACTATCCCTTTTCCAGTTTCCAGGATCAACATGTTATTCACAGCTTTTTTAGAAAGCACGCTGATGGCTTCTCTACAAATTCCAAAGCAAAGTGACTCTGTCCCATTCTCAAAGTAATCCCCTTTGTAAATGGCACAATCCTAGATTTTTTTGTGCTTTCAAATACTGAAACATTGTGTCTGACATGCTTGCTAGTGGGAAAAAAAGGTAACCAAATGTTAATTTGATACTGGGTTTCAGGCAGTACAGTTATTTTCACTTATACTATTTTAGCTGCATTCATGTTGTGTCCCTATCCATTATTAATGTCTTAATCATGCTACAGTCCTATCTATTGCCTCACCCCAACAAAACAGGCAGTAACTAATCAGAGTTGTGTGTACTGTGCTAACTTTTTTAACCATAATTCTAGTAGGAAAAGATGAAAACAAGAACAAAAGGAAAGAATCTGGCACAGAACAGAATTAATCAGTGTAACTTATCTATTTATTTTTTTTTTTACATGTGGTCCAGATCTGAAAGGCTCTTAAGAACAGCAGAATTGTATGGAAAAATGGGATGATGGGTATAGCTCTAGACATTTGAGATCAAATCAGCTGTGGAGCAGCTTCTGTAGATGACTGACTGCACAGTCTTAGCTCCACAAACTGGTGGAAGCACCTCTTTAAATTCAGGAGAAAAATTCTTGACAGATTGTTGACACTGTGTAGTAGCTTCAGGGTAAGAGTTTCCTTGTGGAAAGATTAATGTGGGGTATTGGTAGTGGTGTTAAGAGAAATCCTTTTGTTTCCAAAAAGGGATAGATAATAAGCATGATGGGAATACCAAAATTTGCACCTGTTTTGTCTTTGCAGTACCTGGCTTCTGGTGTTACAGATGGGGATTATGAGCTGTCATTTGTTAGCTCCTCATAAGTACTCAAAACTTTTTTTATGATGATGATGAAAGGTTTGGCTGAAGAAGCCAGGATTTTTGTTGAAAAGGTTTTGGTTTTGTTTTATGGGAAAGTCTAGATAATCACAAAGCTGTTGCATCTGTTCTTTCAATTATCTCTGGCTAGGGTGGTGAAGGAATTCAGGAGGGTTGCTTCCATGTTCACTTCTGATAGCTGGTGTAGTTGAAGAACTGTCATTGTTTAAAAACCAAAATGAAATAAACAAAACCTTGCATGTGAAAATGGAGGGTGATTTGTTTGACAAGAGATATTTACAGAGGCAGAATGCTCAGGCTGCTTTGGTATTCACTTCACTCTGCTTTTGAGCTAGGCAATAAATCGTAGGAAGAAAAATAGTAAGAATCCTTTATGAAGAGAAATAAAATACTGCGCTTCAAATTGAAGGGAGTGATTTAGTGCATGAAAGACCAGGTTCAAAGGTGCTTGAAAAGTGGAGGTGTGAAAGGAGATGGCACAGGCTTTGGAAGAAATTTTCCACATAATCCTACAGACATTGTGGAGTTGACAGTTCCTTATAGCCCTTCAGCTGCAAAATAATTCCTTGGAGGAACTCCATAATAACTCCACCCTGACACTACATACAACAGTCTCGGGTCTCATCTGAGTAAGTCTATTAGGTGGTTAGAGGAATTTAAGAGGGGAAATAAGAGGGTAGGTTTAGATTAGATATTCAGAAGAAATTCTTTCCTGTGAGGGTGGTCAGACACTGGAACAGGTTGCCCAGAGAAGCTGTGGGTGCCCCCTCCCTGGAAGTGTTCAAGGCCATGTTGGATGAGGCTTTGAGCAACGTGGTCTAGTGGGGGGTGTCCCTGCTGATGGCAGGGGGGGTTGGAACTAGATGATCTTTAAGATCAGATGATCTTCCAACCCAAACCATTCTGATTCTATGATTGTAATTTCAGTATAGTGGTGTAGATAATTAAATCAGTCTGATGCTTTATTTTCCAGTATGTAGCCCCGGTGTCTTTTGGTAACACTTAGTTAACTTAAAAGTTTCTTGGTAGACATGTTATTCTAAATGTTCTTCTAACAGTGTGACAAAGACCCTTTAAACAGCACAACTGTCTTTAACAAGAGTGATGCCGAGCTAAGGTAATTTTGTTAGAAAACAGTATACTCAAGGTTTTGTGAATAGGTGGCACAGTAAATAAAATTTCTTAAATTTGATTTTGTAAAAAGGTTACAATTTTTGAAACTTCAAAACATTTAAAATCTAAAATTGTTTTATAGACAAATTTTGCTCACTCTGTGCAACAGATCCTGAACTTCCCTGCTGGCTGGCATGACCAACATGATTAGATAGCCGAGGAGAGGAAGATAACTGACTTGAACCAAATTATCAAAGTCATTCAGCCTTCATCTGTATTCTTTGGAGGAAAGGGCCAAATGCCAAATAATTTTTAACTTGCTAACTGGCAGGAGAGTTAGTCACATATATGTAGGTTTTTAATATGTAAGCTGTTAATAGGGTTGCCCTTGCTTATCTTCTGAAAATTCCTCTGATCTTCTGAACTCTTCTGACTTGTGTGTGCATATTTGTCTTCAGGCTTTTCGATGTGAGGTGTTCCGGGTAATCAAAAGTTAATAATAAAATACTTCCTGTTCTTGAGTCATCTGTGTAATGTCTTTTTGGCTTGGAATTCTTGTCTTTTCGTCAAAGTAAATTCTGTAATTAATTTCTTCTTGTTTGCACTCTTGTCAATATCTGTAACTTTAAATACTGTATTTACTTCTTTTAATTACCTTTCTGCTTAAGAATGTCATAGGCACCTTTCATGGAGGAAAAAAAACTTATGATTAGGTATCTAAAATAGCAGTACATCTTTTGACGAAACATAAATGTAGAATTTTAAGTTAAGTGTATTTTGTAACTGTTTGCTGGTATAAAACACTTAAAAGTACAGCCCAGGTTTTCACCAGAAATCACAGATAGATGAGCAAGTCAACATTACAAAGATAGATTAAAAATTATCAGAGAGTTTTTCAGTTATGTTCCCAATTGTTATTAAGAATGAAAAACTGAGTTACTTTTACAGCTGGGTATTTACATGGATGAAAGATAATATAAGATTTTCTACTTTGCTAACAAAATATATATAAAAATATTATAAATTAAAGAACAAATCTGCACATCTTTGACATGATAGGGGTGAGCAGATGGAATACCTGATGTTTTGCAAATGTGAAACAGATGAAGCTGAGCCTTGTGCAAAGCCCACTGTACAGAGGCGAAGCACAAGTGCAGGTCTTTGAGCAACTGTCAACCCCAGAGCAGCCTTCTGCTCAGCTGTAGTAAACCAAGTCATTCTGGTTATGTACTGCAGAGCAGCACTATATTCCTACTTACTTTAAAGCCTAAGGACAGTTTGAGGTGATGTTATGACTGAAGAACAGCAAAGTAAAATCAGCTGTTACTTTTGTGAGCTACTAGCATGTATCTCTGTGTAGTTAAGGATTTATTTATACTTTTTCTTAGAATTAAGAGTAAATAGAGGAAGATAAACACCTAATGTTTATATGTAACAGTGCTAGTAAATAGTGAGGAGGTTTTGCAGATTTTTATTTAGAGAACAGGTACACTTACAGGGATTTTTGTGATTATTTTCTAAGACTGTGGTTGCTGGCCATCATTTTAAGTAGGCACCCTTTACATTTTGTCATTTATTGCCTTCTTTTCTATGAACTACATATCTCTTACTAGTGCATCTAATATTTTTAAAAACTACATTAGGAAGGTGCTTCTTTCAATTGGAAGAGACTTGCCATGCTGTTAAAGAAGAAAAAAAAAATTAATAAAATTTCTATTATAAGGTTTGATATTTCATTACATAAAACTGTTTACAAATTGCAGGGGAATTTGGAAAATCAATAAATTAAAAGCTGCCCAAGTGTGTACCAACTTTTCTCTGCAGGCTGGTTAAAAAACAGTTAATGTTAATTTTTAAAATAATTATACAAGCCTGAGGACCATCATTAAGGAAGCCATACAAAGCTATAATTAACAAAGCTAGTGCTATACAAAAATGCCTGTGGAGAATTTATAGATAGGGGCTGGCCTAAATTTCATTGTTAATACTTGGAAGAGTGACAAAATACTAAGATGATATCATCATAAAAATCTGAAACCACAGGAAAATCACTTTAACAACACAGCTTTAAGAAAAACACATTACTTTCCATTCTTAAATTCTCATTAAATCTAATTCCCTAATAAAATATGAGAGTATACTAGCTTATTAAGGACTCCACACTGTCCTCTCTTTATTTGAATACTTACGAAAAATAACCTCCTGATCAAGCAATTAAAGAATCCCCAAAGAGAACCAGGATGAAACACATCTTGCACAGGGCACAGCACTTGAATTTTCAGTATGGGTATTTTCTATGTCACGTACAGTGTTCTGTCTCCAGTAACAGTCTGTCACAGGCCGTGGCTTCCCTGCAGTGAGGCACTTGTACCTTCCACTGATATTTTCTGCTGCGGGAAAACGATGGCAGCTCTTCCCTGTGTTCTGCTGTGTATTGAGGTTTAGAGGAGAAAGAGAAAATAATAGTCAGGTTACCTGAGGGTGGGTTACTGACAATAGTTATTGTGTCAAATTGACATGGTTGGATCATTCTGTTTACAAATGGTATTCTTGTGGTTTTTGTCAGGAGAATAATTGTATTTTGAAGTTATTCTAACAATGCATCAACTTTATTATTGCATGCAATTTTAATGTTTATTATTCTTATTCATATAGTGATAAGCACACTATTGAAATTGTGATAAAAGATGTTACACTTTCCAGTCTACAGACTTTTGAAATCTTTGGGTGTTTTGATTCTAGTTCTTCTTTGTCATACAGTGTGACTGGTGACAGACAGATTTTTTAAACAAGCCCTTCCCATTGCCTTCAACGGGAAATATTAGGTATTGGAGTCTGAAAAAGAATGACCACATCATCAAGATAATGGCCGCATCATCCAAGTTGAAAAAGATTACTGTTTTTTAAAAATATGTTGATAAGTTAATTGGTAAATAGTTGTTTCTCTATATGCATTTATTACAATGAGAATAATGTTCTGCCCAGTGAGATCTTATTTCACAGTTGCTACCTATTCCTCTAATTTCCTAATTGAACAAATTATACTCGATGGACCAGTTTCAGCAGTGAAGTAGAGATTGCCTGGAATAATTTAACTTTGATGGTAATTGGGTTAAAAATGATATTGATGTTATAATTCTAAGATCACAATCAGTGTTTATCTCAAAAAATGGTTTAATTTTCTGTGGGAGGAAAAAAAAGAAGTGTCAGTATTTTAGTTGCTTACTAAGACATCCTTGTTTCTCAGTATTCTCTTTTACAACACATAGTAGTTGCTAAGGTAACCCATATCTAATACTAATATATTGTTTGATGAGAGAATATAAACTTGATTTTTAAATAGCAAAATGTCCTTTTCTGACTTTTTAACTGGAATATAAACTTACAAAGCTAATTTTTACTCATCTAACTTCAATCAAATTATATTAGGTTTATGGTGATGTACTTGAAATGACAGTTTGTCTCCCCTCCCATTCTACAAGTGGTTTATGCTCACATATTCCAGTTTCTTCATTCAAATCCTTATGTTTGTCCAGTGGGACTGCACAGTTAATCTGAAAGATGCAAACCAGCTTTGAATTAGATAGTAAATTGTGGAAGAAGGCTAAGAATATTATAATACTATCTTTTTTTACAATTACGTATCTTAAATGTATAATTGTCTGCAAAAACAGAAAATATTTTCTCCAAATACTAGATTGACTCTTTCTTCCGTGAAGCATGGCAATCACACTCAAGTTATCTGACTGGTTTGACATTTTGTATGTGTAAGTTATGCAG